>NC_142846.1:8181818-8484848 GCF_061612785.1 Hesperophylax consimilis
TTTAAACAAAATTATAATCTATTTTTAAATATCAATCCGCGATCACGTTCACTTTAGTTTAACGATAACAAACTCTTAAATTTAATTTGAATGTTTTCACTTTGAATGAAATAATTATTTTTTAAAATTTTAATTAATTCACAATTCACTTTTTGCACTATCCACTTTTAACACTTTTAAGCACTTCACACTTTACTTTTAAAGCACTGAGTTTAAACTGTATTTATTTTCACTGTTTGATTTAATTTAACTGACTTATTAAATTTCACTGACTCTAGCACTTGTACTAGTCCAGGGGCTTATTTAAAATTTAACACTTAAAGATTTTTCACTGTTAATCCTACCAAAGACGTAGTACTGCCACGTAACAACTTTTCGAATCCTCGGCGCGACTGTCTCCTGACTGATGTGTTCCATCTTTTATACCCCTCTCAGGTTCCAAAAGACGTATCTGAATTTCCTTTGGTAATCAATTCTATCTTTTACCAACTCGCAAATCCGAACATCCCTCCCATCAATATCGATTGTGCTTCCATAAGATGTTCTGCTTTCCGGCTCAAGGCGGTGGTCAGTTTCCATCTCACAAATCTAAATCGATAGGGTCCGAATCGGGTAAGTCTGTGTTAATCGCCCAAGCTCCCTTTGTCCTCTGTTCATACAAAAATGTAGTTAAAATCTCATGATTTTGCGTTCCTTTTTTTTCTCAATTCGCGATAGGTCCGTCCTCAATAACATATATACAGATCTCAATTTTATGCATCTCGTGCGAAAATTGTTTAAATCCATGTCGAAATCTTTACTACGCATTTTTGAATTTCGATTTGTTTAAATTCTACTTAATTTTATTGTTACTTATATGAGCTTTTCCATTTCCACCCGTACTTTCTATCTCCATGACGCAGATTTGAGTTTTTCCTTTATCTTTGAATTTTATTTTTATCCGCGACGTTTTCTTGCACAAATTCTTCTTGATTCTTATGTCATTTCTCATAACTCTTATAATTACTCATTTTCCAAGTCGTATTTATTAATTTCACGGATAAATTAGAATTGTATCGCTTTTCTCCACTTGGATTATTCTTTATCTCCGTTCTTTACCCTTCCTTTTATCTTTTCTCCACTTTTCCCGATGTGTGTGGTCTCCAGGAAAATTTCATACTTCATCTATTATTAATTAATATATAATTTTCCACACCTCTATGGGAGATATACCTAATTAGACTCTGGGATATCTGTCATTTTTATTGTTTTATTCAATCTCCGCCCAATTTTCTATCTTTCTCATACCAGGATTCACATAAAACATATGCATTGACATCTGTTTACGTTTAAAATTTTGGTACTAGACTCGTAAATTTAGTTTAATTTCAAACCTATTAATTTTAATCTCTTTTGCCTAATCTAAATATTCCATAAGGTCCACGTTAAAGTTAATTGCTTTTCTAATCGTTTATTACCTTAACGTAAATAAAAATCATGTTCAAATTCCGATTGTTTATCCTTCAAAATATACATGAGACCGCCAACCTTTTATCTTGTTTCGATCCCTCCGTAATATTGGGTAACTCTAATATCTATCT
This sequence comes from Hesperophylax consimilis, assembly GCF_061612785.1. NCBI lineage: Eukaryota > Metazoa > Arthropoda > Insecta > Trichoptera > Limnephilidae > Hesperophylax > Hesperophylax consimilis. Next base: position 8,183,399 of record NC_142846.1, read on the forward strand.
AACCTAATAATCATGTAAAATGCCTACGTTTTCTGAATTTAATCTATCGCTATTTGTTGAGTTTTACTGTCTTCTTCTGATACTCGATTTTCACGTCCCTAGGACCTTCGTAGCAGCTAAAATCTCTGTATTATCCTTCCATTCGGTCGCCGCACTTTTCTAAAATGTCTATTTTTTTTGCGAGATTTTCATTCAAGATTGATTTACCAATATGTCCGTTTCATCTTAAATTGATAACGATTAATTTCCATTGTTTCCAACACTCACTCCTCTCTTTAGTACGATTTTTATCGAACATGACACCCTCCTTCTATCATAAATAATTGCACTACAGTTGAAATTCCGCCAGTAACTTTCCTTCGCTTTTCCCGTACTTTTTTTATACTATCACGTTTATAATTTTTTTCATTGCATTTTTGTGTGTGCGCTTTACAACTTGTAAAACTTCCAAGCACCCGATTTCAATGGTTCGATACCCCATAAATGTCTCAGTTATTGTAAACATTCCCAGGAGTTTGTCACCTTGAAAGTCGATGTTGACCCTAAAGTGCGTTCACCTCTAATTTCTGTGAGAATCGAAATGTCGTTAATTATCTTTTTTATTGCCCGATCCACAGTTCATTCCTTTGTCTGTATTTGGTGTACGCCTCTCCGTTCACTGATTGGTTACTCAAAATTTTATAGCTCTTTGTTCAGATCTATTGGTTGACAACCTTCAATATTTATTTTTAGGCCTAGGAAAGGGGAAGTACCAGTCGTCCTAGACGATTTTACGACCTCTCTGCTTTCGTCCCGGAACCTAGATTTAATTTCAATTATTACAGGTGTCTACTGCAAGCAAGCTGGATCAATTCTTTCTCCGCCAGATGTCGTTAGCATGTCCGTTTTCATAAATAATTTGCATATTTTCTTGCAGCTATGGTTTATCTGTTTTTTTTTTTCACTGTGATTTAAAGCCTTTCATCACAAACAGTATAGAAGATGTACAATACCTCGTATCTGGGATGAACGAAGTATGTATGAAGCATGTGTTAATGATGAATGTAAGTAAGTCGAAAACATGGTGTTTGCAAGAAAGAGTACGAAAATAGTGTGGAACATAGTTGTGAATAATAAATACTCGGAGCAGATGGATGAGTTTGAAATTTTTTTAAGTATGTTCACGAAAGATCTTAAGACTGATAGAGATATTGAAAGAATGGTAGATGCAGGAAACTCCATTGATGGAGGACTAAATGCGGTAGGCGCTATGAAAAAATGATCCAAAAAAGAAAAATTAGCAGTCCACAATGGAGTGCTGGTACCTACCCTGATGTATGGTAGTGAATCACGGAACTGGCAGAGGATGGGCGAAAGTATTTGGAAAATGTATTTAACCACTGAATACATTACGGCATGTGCGATTCGCATGAAAATGTGAATCATTTTGAGCTACTGTGAATGGTTCTCTCGTAAGACACGTAGTATAATTTTATTGCCTAAGATTTATTATTATTCCGACAAAAACTCGCTGCTGGATTGGGTTTTTGATATTTCACTGAATTCTTTAAGAAAATTTAAATTGCCCACATCTTCCGAAAACTGGCACCATTTCTAGTACCTATGTAGGTGTATTAGTAAAATAAAATTAAAACACGCTGTAAAAACTACATTTCTTGTGGGCTTTCTTTAATAAACACTAAAAACAGATTGCTTTTGACAATCTTAATCTTTTTTTATCGAGTTCCTATAATTTTGCGCCTCAAATTAAGTAAATTTTACAAAGTACGCACATAACCTAGTTTCGTTAAATGTTTCCTTCTAATGGCCCATCAACTAGTGACACATAAAGTCTTTATCGTTTTCTTTATTGCCTTGTCAATGCAATGAGAAAATTAATTTATAAGACACAACATAAAAATCCAACCTAACTAAGAATCCAATACGGTAAATTCCGAAGTTTGAAGAGTTCTGCCCTCATTTCTATGGAAGGAAACTTTTCGGTTAATAAAGTATTTTTGACTTGGTAAATCAATACATGCAGTAGGCGATATTGTTTTTTTTTCATTTGTCTCACGTAGGAGGCCATGAGGAAAATAATTCCTCTCGGGGCTTAAATCATCTTTGGGGATGCTGTGTGGTGGGTATTTTTCAGGAAATAAAGGAGAGAAAGTTCTGGGAAGGTAAAATATATTATTTTTTGGTTGGAATCTGGATGTCAGTGTGTCATTTCATACGGATGTATGAATCCATCCCTCGCACTGCGGTGCAAGGCGATGCTCTGAGAGTCCTGCTAGAGAAATCATGAGGTCTCTCTCAACCAGTCTCTCTCGATCTGGCCTACCATGCAGTTGCTGAGTTGCAAGACTATGAAGCCGGACACCCCTGCCTAGTCACCAAACGTAGCGAACCACTTAGAGTGACCTATGGCAGAGGTGTCAGTTATTCACCAAATGTTTTCTAGGGCGGTACCCGAACCGGCTCGAATTGTACTTCGAATAAAGAACTTAAATTAAAATATTATTACTATAAAAACATAAGTAATCAACAAACGATGATTTTAAATGTTTAATTTTTTTACTATAAAACTGTAGAATAATTAATTGTACCTACTAGTTTTGGTAGGGCAAAAATTGTTATTACGAAATAAATTATTACAATTTTCGTGATTAATGGACTCAATTTTATACTCGTGTACCTACTCATCAACCTCCCCATGGGTACCTTCTGCCCAAATTTGAATTAAAAGTATTAAGTAAATTCGTTTGCTGTTACTGTCGACGTTGCCGAATTGCCTGAGCAAAATAATTTTAATACTAGAGCACTTAGCATAAATTAATACCAATCAGAAAACAAAACGAGGAATACTCCTCTAAAACAAGTCTAAGTACTTTTAATGGCTGGCTATAATTTGTTTATTTTTTACAACATTTGTACAATGTCATTGCGATCTTTTGCAAAACTTTGAGAACAAGACAATGTCAAATCAAAACCAATATTTTTAATAATATTTGGTTTACGAATCGTAAATAGAGCTAAAAGTGCTTAGTCCGAAATTCTAAACACATTTAAGACATTGATTTTTTAAACAATATTTTTTTTTGTAATGGGAAAAAATCTGATACGACGGAATTTCCAATAAAAGTATGTTGTGAGGCTGAATGTTGTGGGGAAAGGAAGGAGATTGGAAAGAGGAAGGTGGGAAAGTACTTGGATATTCAGATCTGGTCACCAAACATGGCTGAAGTCATTTCAATCTACGTTATAATTTTGAATTGTGTTCTTACACCCGGGCGATACTGAGAGTATCTTTTACTCTGGAACTTACATCAAGTATACTGCCTATTATTTTAAAGAAATAAATTGTGAAAAACACAAATTAATCAAATAAATTTTACTTGCGCACACCGGGATTTGAACCTGCGACCTTCGGCTTGCTAGTCGAGAGCCTTACCCCTCAAACACGGTGGTCTATATATACAGGTATATATGTATATGATACAGTTACCGACTAGCTGTACTACCCGGATTCGTCCTAGATCTGAATTGCATAAATTTGATTCTTTCGTGTCTTTTCTTATTTTTTAACTGTTGGTCAGATATTTCACAACTTCATAGCTTATGGCAGAAGTGAAGCTGTGAGCTGAAATAGTTTAGGTTACCAATAAATTCTACCCCGAAAAAGCATGAAGCACCATTTAATAGTGTTTAGTAAGACAAAGAAACGAACTTTTGCTTTATGGTTAAAATATATTAGTAGGGGGTATCTTGTTCCGATTGTTAATAACGATAAAGTTAAGAATTTAACAAGAACATGTTTTATTGCTATGTAGGTCAACAGTCTTTGAATGTTAGAAATTAGTTTTCAGATAAATTTCAGCCACTGGTCTCCTTGACAGAACGTGGGGTTTTGTTTTCAATATAATTTGAGTTGCTATGCCGCGGGTTGTGATACTATGTACAAACAACGCCACAACTAAGAATAGTCCAAAACCACTGAATAGAAAAACCCTTGAAATGTACTCCGTACCGATTTGTAAAAGAAGTGACTGTTGCCAATTCAAATAAAAAAACTTTAGACTATTGGGCTGGAAAAAATTACCACGCATACCGTTGGTCGGTCGACAACGTAGCGCTGACGAGCTGGACCGACGTTCCTCAAACGCAGCACGTAGCGAATCACGTGGCGCTACAGCTCAGGCAAGTAAAATTAAAAAAAAAGTGTTATTTAAAGATTTTATATTAAATTAATCTAAAATAATATAATTATATCATATTTACGACACGATACAGCGTACTCTATGAATCACTATTTTGAAAGACTACACTGAGAAAAATGAGTATTGCTGATTTATTAAGAATCTCTTCAAATTATTGGTAATCCAGTTAGAAACAAGATTGCACGCCATTTCAAAATAAACTATTAGTAAATTTCTAACAAATTGGAATACGTGTTTATACACATGCATTTGCCTTGATAATATTAATTGACGAAATGCGAAAATTTTAAAATTTGTATGAACTGTGTTCCGACATAGTGATAATATATTCGTATTTTACGAAAAGTTTATAAGGAAATATTTCATTAGTTAAGAGCTTGGAATCCCGTTTTTAACCAGATTACGAATAATTTGAAGAGATTCTTAATAAATTGGCAATACTCATTTTTCTTCGTGCACCAATCAGAATCAAAACGTTTCTTGAAATGGCTTAATTCGTGTCGGAATAGTCAGGTAGCTCTTCCCATGTCGTTACCTTCCCTACTCTTTTTAGCTTTATAAAATACCTTAATTAGGTACGCCATAGTCCTGTAGTCCATAGAATCTCTCTGACGCCGGACATTGGGAAGCAGTTGGTATTCTAGTGCGGCATTCACATAAAAAGGCAATCAATGAAATTGACAATGTTGAGTAAAAGAAAGGCAACAAATCGATCCTACTTCGGGAAACAAAACATGCCGATATTGCACTTTCTTCGTTTTCTCTCTTCAGAGCACAAAACGTATCGGAAGATTCTGAAAAGTTAGTTATTGTTGTTTCTTGTACAGCATAAAAATGGTCGAACAACAGATGCCACGGCGAGTGGTTTTGTCACATAAATAAATAAATCATTCACACTTGGTTACAAGAAAATGATATATCGTCATATTATTATTGTTCTATACTGAGATAAATTATCTCAAAAAAAGCTTCGGTGGTTGGTAAAGTTGGGGTTAATAGAACTATTCTAGTTTTCCATTGCTCTATTAATTTTGTAATTACAAAATTAGAAATACACGAAGAAAAGAAATACACGATGAAGAGAAATACACAATTAAATCAAATCTTTATTTTAAACCACTAACTTTAAAAAAATTATTCACCAAAAATGTAATTCAATCAATGTAACAATTAAAACTAAACGAAGATACATAGAGTGAGCATATATTGTTGGTCGGCGATGGGCATATGTGTAGGTAAAATGAGATAGAATGCAAAATAGAACAATGTAATAGTAAGACTGAGATAAGCTTACATTCAAACAAAATGCGATAACATATTACACAAAAGTGAGAAATTGAGAATTTCTGAGAATCTGAAAAAGAAATATCAAGTTATTAAATATTTTTTTGTTATTTTACAAACTCCAATCACAATTACTGATAAACGACATTCTAATTTTTTAACGTCGTCTAAAACGACGTGGTAAAAAAGCAATAAATTTAAAAAGTTTCGCAAAAACTGAATGTCCCATTTGGCCATTTTTTAAAACTGATTGGTCGTTAATTGAATTTGACGTTTATTTGCAGATTTAAAAATAAAATCTGTTTTACATGATTGCAGGGACCTTATATAAACATATATATAAAAGGAATGCCTGACATGCCTTTTTCATACAAAACATAAATTTTGGATTTGAAGCCAAAATACCTACCCAAACTGAAAAATTTTTTGTAAAATCAAATGGTATAGTAAATATCTAGTACGGAAATGTGCTATTTTATATTTTTGTCTTCTAAAATATATAAAATAAAGGCCATAAAAGTATAACCAAACTCACAATAATTCTCAAAGTATCCTCTCAAATCATGAAAAATCGACTTCTTTAATGTCCTATATTTCACAATTTGAAACACAAATGTTATGAATTAATAATTGTTGGAATAAGTAAATTAGTTATTCTTTGTTAAACCAAAAAAATTTATTCTTCGATATCTTTTTGATGTACGAATGTTCTTCCATACTTCATACTCCATAATTCCATACTTGTAATAAACATTAACTTTCTGGCTCGCCATAATTTACAATAAAAATTGTTTTAATTTAAATTACACTCTACCGGTTTCAGAAGCACTATTCCTTCTCTTGACGAAGAAAGGGTGTTTCCGAAGAATTTAAGTGGTCTAAAACAAATTTATATATTTTTATTGTTATTAGTTCCAGCTACATTTGTACTTATACTATTAGATTCAACTTATTTGAGTTTGATTTTGCCACAGTTTAATTCAAATGAATAAAGCTCACTGATTGGAATATAAATATGCCTTTTTTTCATACATGATCACAGAATCATTTCGTTTTAATCACTTAATTGGAAACCAAAGTACGAACCCTACACTAAACTAGATATTTTTATAACTTTTATAAAGTCATAGTTTAAAGCTGTTCAAGTATTCAGTAGGTTCACTCACCCCGAGCTCAGCACTTCCGACGATTAAGTTCATTAACCTGGTTTGAGTTTCATGTTATCACTACAATGCACGGTAGTTTACTCGGAAAGAGGTCTACGTAATGCTACAGCCCGATTACACTATCACACGTACATTAGTTCACAGTCGAAATTGTATGCAAATTTCTGACTTTTGTACAGTCCTGCAGCACATGTGATAGATTTATAGTTTCTTTTTAATTTTAAAAATTCATTGAAATTACTTTTTTCACATGCGACATTTACGACTAACGACCAGCGCAAACACGTCACATCTGCAAACATATCGGTTTATTTGCATGACGATTTGCACTGAGATTTGTGAGAATTCGCTTCACTAGACGGATGTTGACATGCCAGCGGGTAAAGCGATATCACAATAAAACTCGCAATACGATCGCAAAACTTAATCAACGTTCTTAAAAGGTAGCTTACCGTTTTATATAAAATATTTCTTTAAACTCAATTTTTAAATCTTCTATTATTTTTGTAAACCTGATCACTGAATTTTTCTAACTAATACTTTGATTATTTCTATGTATTGTAATTTAATTTGTATCATTTCTTTCTTATGTTTCATAATTATCATGTTAAATTTGTACCACCTATAAGTAAATGCCCTACGGGCATTTGGAATATTTATAATCTACATAAATAAAAAAAAATATTAAATGTAGGCGTTAAATAAATTCAAACATAATTATTATAATATATAAAAATAAAAATGTTGATGTTCCGAGGTTCAAAATCTTAAAATCTTCTTCACCGATTGTTTTGAAATTTTGACACAATGTTGCATTTAAATACGCATGTGTTTTTATATACCCATATTAAATAGATGTCACTGGTGTCAGGTAAAAACATGCTTTTTGAAAAACAGCGCCATCTGTTGGACGTAAAAGAAAAATGCGCGTGGCGGTAAAAATAAATCATGTTTGCGTACGAGAATTAAAATAAAAAGATGCGTGTATGACAGACAGCATCTTCAGAATGGTTTCGGTATTTTAAAAATGCGTTTGAAATCATTTTTTACCAAAAAGAATGTAATAGATTTGATCAAGTATATTTTGCACCTCACTGTATAACTTTTCCTAGTATCGCCAAGGTGAGGAACCTCTGAAATGTTTCTAGAAACAGCTTGTTAGTGTAGCAATTTAGTTAATTTACATTGCTTTAATTAACTAAATTTAGATAACTAGGCTGTGTGTTGTGTGTGCCTCCCGCTTCCATAATTTCTCACTCCCGGATTGGATGGGAAATTTTTATTTTTCTATGTGAAACCTCACAAGAATGTCCCTATTTGTACAGTGTAAAGGCGGCTAAGTTGCCACCCGGTTGGGAAGATTAGTGAGGTGGGTTAAGGTAGTGGCTGTACGAAGAGATTTATTAAAGGGGCTCTTGAAGAGGCCCGGATTATATGAAAGAAGAAAAACAGATGTTGGTAGCTCGTTCCACATACGAGTGATCTTAAACAAAAACGAGTCAAAGAAGCGGACCGTTCTTATGAATCCAATTTCAACTGTAAACTGGTGTTTCGCTCGTGTACGCACGTGCACGAGCAAGTCTAGCTATTATGTCTTTCAAAATTTGGAACAATTTTATTGATAGCCCATTCCTCTTGGGATGCTATGATTTACATGTACCAGACCACTACAGCCGAAGTCGATACCATGACTTATTCAGGGTACCAAAAAGGAAAACCGACGTCCTGGCAAAGCATAACATGACGAGGGGAGTGGTGCTGTTGAACGAACTAGCAAAGAATTTGGATGTAAGTGACTGTTCTCTAAATGACCTAAAACAATTATTGAAGAGCCACTTAGCTAAATGCTGATACGATGTAAAATTGTACTGTATGTAAAATTGTACTGTAACTGGAATGAATGTTCTGTTGTACAGTAAAAAAATAAAATTAAATTAAAAAATGCTGCTAGCTCCTTAGAGCAGGCTCCATTAAAATACCTGTAGAACAGACTCAGAACGCCCACAGGCAATCAGTCAAATCGGTCAGGCAATCGGATCAGACAATGGATCTGTCAATCAGACGGACCACCCTCATTTACGTACTAACTAGTCCCATATTGCTATATTTAATGACCAGATCTAAAGTTATCATTTAATCCAACTGCATCACAAAATTCACATTATTTGGCATAGACTCACTGATTCAGGGCAGTTATGCGATATTACATACATAAATTAACCAGCCTATGTGTGCAAGTGGGTCGGTGCTCTACATACATACATAATATGTTCACTACACGTTGGACGTGAACTTTGACCTGATTTGTAAGGTTTAACTAGATTCACGCAGCAAATTCTGGACTGCGCCGTTTAATACAAGAAGAATGATATATTTCTTTAAATTAAAATTTTAACGACGCAAAATGTTTACAATTCACAGCGACTGCAAAATACGGAAAATCAATATGTTTTGATACCGAACACGATTTCACCAGTCACCCATAGAGACAAAAGGTACGTTGAAACTAAATTAAACAAGTTTATAGATATACTCTGATGCTCCACCCATAGTGGCAATAGGTACAAACTATATAAAACAAGTGTATAGATACTATGATGCTCCACCCATAGAAAAAATATGTACTTTCAAACATTATTAAACAAGTTAATAGATATACTCTGATGCTCCACCCATAGAGAAAAAATATGTACTTTCAAACTTTATTAAACAAGTTTATAGATATACTCTGATGCTCCACCCGTAGAGACAATATGTACTAACTGGTGACCGGATAAATCATCACAATGATAATTCATCACATCTTTAAAAAGTTATATAAAGTCATGGAAAGTGATGAAACAAAAACTTTATTAACTGGGTTAAGTAGGTTAGGTTAGGTTAGGTTAGGTTTATTTTTTTATCGTTTCTAATGACTTTATATTATTTTTAAAAAATATGTTGAATTGTCACTGCGTTGAGTTATCATAGAACCGTTTTAAATGAAAATAAGTATTTCAGATTTCACAGTCTCATTTCATTTGAAATAGCTTTATCAATAGAATTGGTGAAATTGGATACTATGAAATCAACCATTAATCTAGCACCGAACCACTGTGGTTCGTGTTAAGGTTAATCGTATGCATGCTGCGCGTTGTTGTGGTTCATTTCAAATGCAACACCGGACTTTCCGACTGCCATTAAATACGAACGTTTTTGTATGTTTCCTTATACCTAATTCCTTTATTCTTTTTCTTCTATTCTATATTTGAATCCACATATTTTTATTTCTCTACTATACTAAATTATTATACCTTCTTGCAGTTATATTAATAGTGAGACTGAAATTCGATACTATCAAATCATCCGTTAATCTCGCACTGAACCATCGTAGTTCGTGTAGAGGTCAATTGTATGAAGCTACTACGCTTCGTTGTTTTTTATTTCAAATGCAAAACTGGACTTTCCGACTACCATTCTAAAACTTCCTCACCTAACCAAACCTAACTTGATCTATTATTTTTCTACTATTCTAAATTTGAATCGAGGTATTTTTATGTTTCCTTGTACCATCTAGCAAAACTTATCTTACATCATTCTTTATTTAAATCGATGTTTTATTATGTTTCCTTGTACCATCTTGCAAAACTAATTTTTTACATCGTTCTTTATTTGAATCCATATTTTTATTTTTCCTTATACTGTTATGCTATTTTATCCTTTAACATAATAAATAATAATGCGAATCGATGCTATCTTTTATTTAGAATGTGATTCTCAAATATCAGGATAATATTTTAAATAAAAAATAAAATAAAAAATATATATAATGTTTTATTATTAACATGTTGATACTAAGATATCGGTTGTATAGGTTCGTCGTAAGTATTTAAACAAAATAATTCAATTTGGAAATATTGCATTATATTTAACATAATATAGCTATGGTTGTATAAACAGGTTCCACGATAAATCAACACCATGACAATTCAACACACTTTTAAAAAGTGATATAAAATCATTAGAAACGATAAAAAAAATAAACCTAACCTAACCTAACCTAACCTACCTAACCCAGTTAATAAAGTTTTTGTTTCATCACTTTCCATGACTTTATTTAAATTTTTAAAGATGTGATGAATTATCCTTTTGATGAGTTATCCGGTCACCGTATAAACCATGTCATTAAAATATGGATATTTTCTAAGAATGTTAACTATAATCGCGTTGAAAATATTGAAAACAACAAAATGAATGCTTATTTATGAGAAATGATATTTAGTGAAGTTGGAAGCACTAATTAAATCAAATTATAGATTACACCGATTAAGTGGACCTAAATCATATTGTTTTACCAGCAAGTTGTTAGCAACTGCGAGATGTTATCCATAATATTGTAATATTTTGATGAAGCTTTCAAATACGGTGCCAAGCAGAATTTTTTTTATAAGCAAGTAAAATTACTTTGGATGATGGATTATCTCTGTGACTGTTATTGTAAAAGTTAGCTGACGTAATTTCATTATGCAGACAAATTTTTGGTAATTTGATATTGTTCTGAAGAAATTGACGTAAAATAATCAATTTGAATAAACTAAATATATTTTACGTAAAGATCGATCTAAACCTGAAACAGGTAATTAATTATTTCCGCATGGTGAGAGATCGTTGCTTAAAATACCTAGAGTCAATTTTATTTGGTAACTAACTACCTTTAAATATCCAGGTAGGTACTAACATTTTTCTTTTCTATCGCTTTCTCTCTTTCGGTGTCTCTTTCTGGGTCTTTCTGTCTCCTTCTACCTCTTTCTCTTTCTTTCTGAATCTTTTTGTCTGGTTCCGTCTGAATATGTCCCTCTCTGTCGAGGAATGACTTCTTCTGACGGCCTTGATGGTTGAGGGGTAAGGTTCTCGACTAACAAGCCGGAGGTCGCGGGTTCAAATCCCTGCGTTTGCCAGCATTTTTTTTAAAATTAATTTGTGATATTTCTCAAATTACATATTTAAAATAATATAAAGCATATTTGCGGTACATTTCAGAGTGGAAGATACTCTCAGTATCGCCCCGGTGTATTACCACCTTTCAGAATTGAAACGTTGCTTGAATTGGCTTTGGCCGTATTTAGTGACCAGATATGAATAGGCAGGTACTTTCCCACTTTTCTCTTCCCTATTTCCTTCCCCTCCATTTTTAGCCTCACAACATGACCCGAATGGGGATGCCATAGTTTCACCAGCTCCAGACAGTTAGGAGCGGTTTCATATAAATAAAATAAAATAGATAGATTGTCTGACAATGGTGTATTTGATCAAAAATGAGGGAACTGAAATGAGTAGCTAAGTGACTCATTAACATGCCACAAGTCGCTTGATTCCAATAGTGTTAACATTTCAGGTCAAGGGTCAAAGGTTATGTCTGATTTCTATTAGCTAGGGGATAGTTGTCGACGGTAGCTGCTGAAAATTAAAACTTAATACAATTTTTTTATCACCTGTTTTTTAATGGTTTTTGGATACTTTTTTTATTACTTATATTATTATGTTAACTAAACTTTTACCGTCTTTACCGTCATTCTTACGCACCGATTTAGAGCTGGTATTGTCAAGCCCGTCAGATCAGTTACAGGTAGTTTGTCGACATACCCACACCGCGCAACGGAACGGTTTTGTTTAATTTTTTTTTTTTTTTTAATTTTTTTAATTATTTTTTATTTTTTTATTTTTTTTAATAATTTTTTATTTTTAATAATATGTTTACATGGTATGTAATTCATTTCACATCTTGGGTCTTTTTACTACTCTTCCATTGAAAGCATTTGCTTGTGTATGGAAGGGGAGTGTACATAAATGTTGTTGTTAGTTAGTACTTAAATAATTCATTATACATAAATGTATGTTTGCTGCAGTATTTTTTTTGATAGTAGTGAAGGATAATATATTAATATAATAAATTTAAAAAAAGAAAGGAAGTTATGGAAAACTAAGGATATTTGTGAGATTAATTAAGTGACAGTAGTTTTTTTTTCAGAATATTTTTAAAGTGTCTCTTGACAGAGAGCAGTATTCGGGTTTTATCATTAATGCTTCTGATTTCTTCTGGTAGACGATTGAAAAAGAATTGAGACTTCACTACTTGCCGCTAAATATTTACACATATTCACCCTTACTAAAAAACGTCGTGTAAATATTGCACGTCTCGTAAGATCAGAACAGTGAAAAACTTGACTTATTACCATAACACCTGCTGTGTTAAAACGGCATTAAACCAGGCTTCAGGCCGGTTTTGCCACACCAACGTTGAATTAGTGTGTAAGAGTCTAATTGGTAAGACGGGTACCCCTAGGGGTGCTTCATATCTAGGTTTCCGCTTGACATTATTTTGTGGGACACCCTGTTCATCAGTTGTGCAAAATTAAAAAAAGTTTATTAGTAAGTGTGTAGGGGTAAATAAAGTTTTAATTGGTTTATGGATTGGTCTGTGGATAAGTGCAAATAACTGTCACGTAAGTAAGCATTGAATCATAATTTAATGGTATTTATCAAAACATAAACAGGTTTTTGTGTACCGAAAAACGGTCTCAAGCTAAGCAAAGAAGTTGACTAAAATAATGAATATAAGTCCACGATGTATAATAAAATACTCCAATTTTACCAAATTAACAGTCGATTACACAAACACTCTGTGCGAAGACAAGTTCTGAAATTCCATCCTTTCTGGCTACTTCTCAGGGGAAATTGCCTGATTCGAAGATATGTTTTTTTCTGTCTACGGGATTTTTTTGACTCTATACCGAGGAAATAATTTAAAAATAATGTGAAAAACTGATATTGAGTTGGGATTACGGAACGTTGTATCCAATGTTGGAAAGTTGGTTAAAAAAGCAATTTTAGATAAAATTGATTGCTTAGCTTACCTTGAATCTTTCTCTCACTTTTAAGTTTTCAAAAGAGCAAAGTTTTGGCCGGCAGTTTTATATCTGAAAAGCTTTTCGTGTAAATTCACATTATTTATAGAAAAAAGTATAGTAAAAAAATATTGTCTTGTGACAGAGATCTCCTGACAGCTGTTTCCTTACAAACATGTTGGAAATTGAAACGTAAAAGAAGTGCTTTTGGATATAAAAGCGGTTAACCCGACAGAGTTAAGTATTAAACTCTAAACGGATCGTAACGATCTCGGATAAAATAGGTACTAACCGCAAGCTTTTCGTTAATAAAAAAAAACCACAACACTTAACTAAATTTGGGTTTATTGCAATTTTTTGTTTAGTAAACTGTGTTGCGTATTTGCTTTGTCTTTTTTTGGTAGCCTAATTTCATTGCACGTTCTTCTGTTATGTATGTAAGTGTCTTTTTAGTTGTCCTCCTTTTTGTGTGTGTGAAAATATATTTTATCTCTCTACTTTATTTTGGAATATTTGCGATTTTTTCATTATCTGTCTTTACATAAGAAAAAAATCGTTGATCAGTAGTGAAAATGTGGAGCAATAATGGAGTTGTATATAGTAATTTGGTTTTACTGAAATTTTTTTTGAAGAATCTTACAATTTTTTTTCCAATTTTCATTGGTGTAAACTCAGCATGCCTGTTAAAGATTGTTGTTGAGTCTACAATTAAAAGTACAGTGGCATAGCTTTGTTGGAACTTTTGCTTGCGTTTAAGGAGAACTTACCAAACGCCATAAATTATTCTGCCAAACAGTTAAAAGCTTCTTGAAAATTGCACCATCGAAATTGTCTTGGAAACATACCAAAAATAAATGAATTATTATTAGGTTTACTTGGCGCATTTACAAAGAATATCTTCTTTTAAGAAGTAACAAAACAATTTTGAAACGCAATGGATTTATCTGATCTGTAAGATAATACAAACTTATTGCGAAAACAGTGAAAAACTTGACCTATTACCTCGCCGTTTATATAGTTAAAACTGCCTTAAACCAGGATTAAGGCGGGATTTACCATAACGATGTCAAATCGTCAAATAAAAATCTAAATATAAGATTGTAAATTAGAAAACAACTTGGAAGTGTAATTCAATTGCACTTGATCAACTACTAATAGAACCAACGGCGACAACGAAATACGATCTGTTTTTTCTTCTTTCGCATGGTGGGGAGGTCAGAGGGGGACATCTAGGTCTGCGAACCATTCTAGGGCCTCAGGCGTTGCCATGTGAACCTTATCGATCCCGCCGGGGAATGAATAGAGCGGGCATTCGTTGACCACATGTTCGGTGGTCTGCACCGCACCACATGCGGCTATGGGAGCACCTTAACCTATTGATGGCGGACCAGGTTTTGCGAGGCAATGAGAACCCAGGCTGTCTCTCGGTGGGGTCCTGTTTGAGATGGGCATTTCCCACGTTGGCCGTTTGCCACTCAAGTTTCCACCTATCTTCTGGGGTGAGAGGTAATCGGAGGAGCCTCTCTCCTTCCGCCCAGTAGGGCTTTCGGGACTTCAAGTGGCATGCAGGATGGGAGACGACATCTTCGTGAAAAGGTATTGCGCTTTTTTGCAGCGCTTTCTTGTATTCCCTCAGTTTTGCAATTTCTCGCCTGATGGAGAGGAGTAGATTTTAAAGTCCCGCTGATGGTTCACATTGTGGCATTAAGCTGAACGTCTACCATGGAGAGCGCTTCTAGCCCATACTGGAGCACAGTATTCAGCCGTTGAGAAAACCGGGGCAATGGATGCTGTTCTGAGCGTGTTGTTGTCACATCCCCAGCTAGTTCCAGCTAGCTTATTAACTAAGTTAAGCCTTGTCCTAGTTTTTTTACCCACTGTTTCTATGTTTTGTCGGTTTTTTAAGCTCCTGCTTATGAATCTGTTTATTATAACTATTGTTTTAAGGTTGGTATGTTTATACCCCCGTCACATTTGATTGAAGATTATCAGCGTCATCTCTATTTTCTTTGATTTGCATTCCTTTTTAACTGCAGATTATGGTTACGAAATGTAAGGCATAATAGCGTGAACGTTTGTTTTTAAGCAAAATTTTATCAACCGTTGAAATGGGGCGAGATTCGACATATGGGAAGAACGGCGCTAATCATCGATTTGATCATCATTTGATGGACTTAGATTGAAATAATCCGATATGGGTAAGCATTTTCAATATTATAGATAGTATCCAACTGCCCGGAGGTTGTCATATTTTCCTACCCCTAATATTGTTATGTTGCAATACATATTCTAGGTAAACATTCTAGTGGCGGCTGATACCCAATGATGGGCGATTTTGCTGAAGGCTGGTTTCGGGAGTTACCGAAGTATACCGCAACACCTTGAAAGAAATATTATAAACGGTGTAAATGTTACAGACGCATTTGTCTAGGAAAATTTCTATTTGAACAGTAATATTAATAGTGCGCCCTACTGTCGAATTTGGCAGCCATCTCTGGTCCGGAGCCCCTAAATACCTGAAAAAAACCCTTGACTCTGTGCAAAAACGGGCGGTCCGTTTGATAGATTCCCCAATCGGACTGCAATTCTTAGAGCACAGGCGTCAGGTAGGTATGCTGTCCTTGTTCTATTGGTATTACAATGGAAGATGCTCTGAGGAACTAGCGTCATTGATCCCTTCGGCACCGGTGCGTAGTCGGGATACACGCCAAACGCGCGCCCAACATTTGTACACGGTTGACATTTGTCACATGAGAACGGGTCGCTTCTACGATTCGTTCTTAAGTTCAACAGCTTGGCTGTGGAACGAACTGCCGGCCTCTGTGTTTCCTCCCTCCTACAACATGGAACTCTTCAAGACCCATGTTCACTCCTTCCTCTCCACAAAAAGACCCTCCACACAGCATCCCCAAAGATGACATAGGCCCTGAGGGAAATTATTTTCTGCAGGGCCTCCTGTGTGGAGTTAATATATATATATATATATATATATATATATATATATATATATATATATATATATATATATATATATATATTTTTTTTTTTTTTTTTTTTTTTTTGTTTAATTTCTTAGTGAGTAAAACTTCAAATTGTAATGTTTTAACAATTGAAGACAATATTAGCTATTTTTAAATGAAAAATTGAAAAAGATACGTTGCGGTCAATAATTTTGTATTACCTACATGCATAGGTCACCCCAAGTGGTTCATCGGGTGAGGTGTGTTCAGGACGCGCCTGTCTATCAACTGCGTGGCGTGCCAGATCTGGAGAGCCTGGTTTGGGGAGACCTGGATACACTAATCCCTAGATTCCTACCCACCCGTCATATATTTTTTCTTAACAGAACTCCAATCCTTTCTTTCCCACAAAAATTCCCTCCACACAGCATCCCCAAAGATCATATAGGCCCAGTTGACCAAGGCTCTTAATTTTCTAACAGCCTCGTGCGATGACGTCACGCAGAGCAACGTTGGTGACATAGTGGTGAAATAATTTGCGTCATAATTATGTTGTACGGTTGAAGTTATGGGGAACGGTTTCAGATTGTTTGGTTTTAGATGGTTTTTAAAATCAATGAAAATAACACATTTTTTGTAAAATGATGAGATTCAGAAAAATAAACATCAAATCTTCCACTCATTTTGACGGCATTCATTAGCTTGAGAAAATACCCAGTTATGCTGAGATTTTTTGTGTGGGGTATTATATTATAATTGTTATGTTTGTTTTGTTATTCAATGTTTATTTTTAGTGTATATTTTTAATATGAAATTTAAATTGCGGTATATCTGCTTTTTACTATGATGCGAGTTGACTGGATTCTTCTACATGCAAAAGTGTAAATTTTTTGACACCGAAAATGTAAACTATAAACAGGCATTTTAATTGATTTGAACAGTTTAATACCTCCCCATTGGCAGTGTATCTCAATTAGTTGTGTTTGTATTCCTTTACCGCTGCTGGGGAGATGTAAAATATATGAAAGAAATATAATTGATTTATTTGATTTTCTCTTGATTTTGCAGAAATCATCATAGAATAAATATAAAATGAACATTCCGGCCGCAGTGCGTCGGTGGCGCGGTATCCATGTTTTTAGGGGTTAAAAATTTTAGCTAAGAAGTTTTCCTCATAAAACCCATTAATGTAATATAAAATCAGTCAAGTAAATACAACCATCAGATGGTAATAGTAATAAGGCCAAATGAGCCGTAGTACTAGTCAGCTAGAAACATGAAGGGTATTGTTATAAGCCCTAGCTAGTTAGAGGATTACGAAAGAATCCATAAAATCAAATCAAAAAAAAAATTCTGGCTAGAATCTGCTTGGAATTGGCCAGTGGCGTGGGTGAAGTTTTTGACAGTGGCGTGGAGTGGACATATTTTACCAAAAATATAAAACTTTAAAAAATTTTGAAACTTACAGAATGATGTCCGTTAATTAGAATTGTTTTTAATTTTCATATTTGTTTTGTGGAATATGGTTATATGTATTCCCTATCATGTTACACTCCACCGTATATAATTCAATATTTTTTATGAATATTGATTAAAGTACGTCATTCTAAGTAAATCTTCATTCAAAATATGTCTTAGCCATTTAGATATATTTTGTTAGTTTCGTTACTCTTTCTTAATTTGTACGTGTGGTGACCATTTAAGGCAGTCTACCGTAAAACCTAGTTATTTCATTTCTATAGCTAATAAGAGATATTGCAAAGTGCAACTATGTTGTTTTGTATTTATGTTCCAGAGTGGATCGTTATAATATGAATTTCCTTAGGTTTCTTTTTTTAACCCAAAACGGTATATTTAGCAAGTTTTTTTTAAATTGAGTATAAGTAAGTCTATATATATATACACACACAAAAATTATGAACGTAGATTTTTGTTTAAAATTATTTTCACCTACCAGTACATAATATATCAGTCCGTTACATTGCTCCAAAAACATTACATAAAAACCACGTCATCAAAACATGTTCCGGAATTCTAGTAACATTTTGACTTATTTTAATTATTTGATTATTTTTTTTACAGAAGTTTTTTAAGGCGATGCCATACGTAGTAATGCAAAATCATGTTTTTTTGACTTGAAAATTTGGTCGCCTAGAAATGTTTCAGATGCTTTAGAATAGAGCTTGTAGAATACATCATGGCCTTTGAAATAATCGAGTATTTTTTAGATAAGTCTTTTTATAAGCCCAGAAAAAAATAATGTATAATACCTTTGAAAACTGCTTTAAAGTTCAAAATCTCCTACTTACGAACCCATTTTCGGTTATGATTTTATTGCATAGTGTGGAAAATTAAGTTATTTATAAAATGATCGAAAAAAATTAAATATTTATTCCTGAACATCCACGAAATAAAATAAAAGGCACTTTTTGGCCATGTTTTTTTCTTGCATAAACCAAAACAGGCGGATGGTGTTAAGCGGGAATTTAAACCTTATCGCCATCTACGTAAGGGTTGTTATTGATAACGACTCAATTTAAAATATTACACGACGTAGTGCATCGCCTTTTCCATATCATAAATTACCTACCTACATGAAAAAATCGCAAATAATTTTCTAGCAGAAGTTCACCAATTTAGAAATTTCTCACTCCATTAAATCAATAAATTAACTAATCTAGTTCAAAGAATGTTCATATTATCATATCTTCTAATGAAAGGAAAATGTTAGGTGAAAGCAAATGCGTTATCTAAGAAATTTGCTCTAGGACATTTCGTTAAAGTGACAAAAGGTGTTTTAGAGTGATATACAAATTTAAGGATGACCGAGAACTCAGGACAGTGGGAATTTAATATACTTTTGAAATATTATGAAAAACTAGGGTAAGCATGTTACATATATTAAATATGTTGCAGGTTTATGAGCCAATTTTTTTCATCGCTTTTAATGACTTTATATTACTTTTCAAAAGTATGTTGATTTTTTATGTTAAGTATTAGTATGTTGAGTTATAATGGAACACAATTTTAGAACTGAAGGTCAAAAAAATTTAAATTTGAACGGCCATTACTTTTTTTATACATCCAGTACACCACAACACAATATATTGTTTGATTAATTGAAATATGAAAACATTGCATCACCATTTCATTCTACCAGAAAAACACTTTTCGTTTTCACAACGGAAGTGCAAAATTTTAATTACTAATTTTGTAGGCCCCTTTTTAATATGTTGAGTACCGCAAGTACCACGAGTGCTTATATTAATTTATTCAAATGGCTTTCGTTGGTAATTTAATCAACCTCAGTAATTTAAAAAGATAAAATTTTGTGACACTGTTTTACTAGTAAATTTAATTCGTTTAACGTACATCATTTTGGTTGATTTTTGGAGTTTTAACCAGTTTGCACAGAATGTTTTTGAAATAACGTCTCGCAGTTCATTTGCAGTGGCTTTATTAACTCTGTTCAACATTTATTTAATCGTTTTTATTTTGAGACACAAACAGGATATTTATGTGTTTATTAACCCCACGCAGGAGGCCTTGAATAAAATAATTTCCCACTGGGCCTATATGATCTTTGGGGATGCTGTGTGGAGGGAATTTTTGTGGGAAAGAAAGGATTGGAGTTCTGTTAAGAAAAAATATATGACGGGTGGGTAGGAATCTAGGGATTAGTGTATCCAGGTCTCCCCAAACCAGGCTCTCCAGATCTGGCACGCCACGCAGTTGATAGACAGGCGCGTCCTGAACACACCTCACCCGATGAACCACTTGGGGTGACCTATGCATGTAGGTAATACAAAATTATTGACCGCAACGTATCTTTTTCAATTTTTCATTTAAAAATAGCTAATATTGTCTTCAATTGTTAAAACATTACAATTTGAAGTTTTACTCACTAAGAAATTAAACAAAAAAAAAAAAAAAAAAAAAAAAATATATATATATATATATATAAAAATAAAATAAAAATATATATATATATATATATATATATATATATATATATATATATATTTTTTTTTTTTTTTTTTTTTTTTTGTTTAATTTCTTAGTGAGTAAAACTTCAAATTGTAATGTTTTAACAATTGAAGACAATATTAGCTATTTTTAAATGAAAAATTGAAAAAGATACGTTGCGGTCAATAATTTTGTATTACCTACATGCATAGGTCACCCCAAGTGGTTCATCGGGTGAGGTGTGTTCAGGACGCGCCTGTCTATCAACTGCGTGGCGTGCCAGATCTGGAGAGCCTGGTTTGGGGAGACCTGGATACACTAATCCCTAGATTCCTACCCACCCGTCATATATTTTTTCTTAACAGAACTCCAATCCTTTCTTTCCCACAAAAATTCCCTCCACACAGCATCCCCAAAGATCATATAGGCCCAGTGGGAAATTATTTTATTCAAGGCCTCCTGCGTGGGGTTAATAAACACATAAATATCCTGTTTGTGTCTCAAAATAAAAACGATTAAATAAATGTTGAACAGAGTTAATAAAGCCACTGCAAATGAACTGCGAGACGTTATTTCAAAAACATTCTGTGCAAACTGGTTAAAACTCCAAAAATCAACCAAAATGATGTACGTTAAACGAATTAAATTTACTAGTAAAACAGTGTCACAAAATTTTATCTTTTTAAATTACTGAGGTTGATTAAATTACCAACGAAAGCCATTTGAATAAATTAATATAAGCACTCGTGGTACTTGCGGTACTCAACATATTAAAAAGGGGCCTACAAAATTAGTAATTAAAATTTTGCACTTCCGTTGTGAAAACGAAAAGTGTTTTTCTGGTAGAATGAAATGGTGATGCAATGTTTTCATATTTCAATTAATCAAACAATATATTGTGTTGTGGTGTACTGGATGTATAAAAAAAGTAATGGCCGTTCAAATTTAAATTTTTTTGACCTTCAGTTCTAAAATTGTGTTCCATTATAACTCAACATACTAATACTTAACATAAAAAATCAACATACTTTTGAAAAGTAATATAAAGTCATTAAAAGCGATGAAAAAAATTGGCTCATAAACCTGCAACATATTTAATATATGTAACATGCTTACCCTAGTTTTTCATAATATTTCAAAAGTATATTAAATTCCCACTGTCCTGAGTTCTCGGTCATCCTTAAATTTGTATATCACTCTAAAACACCTTTTGTCACTTTAACGAAATGTCCTAGAGCAAATTTCTTAGATAACGCATTTGCTTTCACCTAACATTTTCCTTTCATTAGAAGATATGATAATATGAACATTCTTTGAACTAGATTAGTTAATTTATTGATTTAATGGAGTGAGAAATTTCTAAATTGGTGAACTTCTGCTAGAAAATTATTTGCGATTTTTTCATGTAGGTAGGTAATTTATGATATGGAAAAGGCGATGCACTACGTCGTGTAATATTTTAAATTGAGTCGTTATCAATAACAACCCTTACGTAGATGGCGATAAGGTTTAAATTCCCGCTTAACACCATCCGCCTGTTTTGGTTTATGCAAGAAAAAAACATGGCCAAAAAGTGCCTTTTATTTTATTTCGTGGATGTTCAGGAATAAATATTTAATTTTTTTCGATCATTTTATAAATAACTTAATTTTCCACACTATGCAATAAAATCATAACCGAAAATGGGTTCGTAAGTAGGAGATTTTGAACTTTAAAGCAGTTTTCAAAGGTATTATACATTATTTTTTTCTGGGCTTATAAAAAGACTTATCTAAAAAATACTCGATTATTTCAAAGGCCATGATGTATTCTACAAGCTCTATTCTAAAGCATCTGAAACATTTCTAGGCGACCAAATTTTCAAGTCAAAAAAACATGATTTTGCATTACTACGTATGGCATCGCCTTAAAAAACTTCTGTAAAAAAAATAATCAAATAATTAAAATAAGTCAAAATGTTACTAGAATTCCGGAACATGTTTTGATGACGTGGTTTTTATGTAATGTTTTTGGAGCAATGTAACGGACTGATATATTATGTACTGGTAGGTGAAAATAATTTTAAACAAAAATCTACGTTCATAATTTTTGTGTGTGTATATATATATAGACTTACTTATACTCAATTTAAAAAAAACTTGCTAAATATACCGTTTTGGGTTAAAAAAAGAAACCTAAGGAAATTCATATTATAACGATCCACTCTGGAACATAAATACAAAACAACATAGTTGCACTTTGCAATATCTCTTATTAGCTATAGAAATGAAATAACTAGGTTTTACGGTAGACTGCCTTAAATGGTCACCACACGTACAAATTAAGAAAGAGTAACGAAACTAACAAAATATATCTAAATGGCTAAGACATATTTTGAATGAAGATTTACTTAGAATGACGTACTTTAATCAATATTCATAAAAAAATATTGAATTATATACGGTGGAGTGTAACATGATAGGGAATACATATAACCATATTCCACAAAACAAATATGAAAATTAAAAACAATTCTAATTAACGGACATCATTCTGTAAGTTTCAAAATTTTTTAAAGTTTTATATTTTTGGTAAAATATGTCCACTCCACGCCACTGTCAAAAACTTCACCCACGCCACTGGCCAATTCCAAGCAGATTCTAGCCAGAATTTTTTTTTTGATTTGATTTTATGGATTCTTTCGTAATCCTCTAACTAGCTAGGGCTTATAACAATACCCTTCATGTTTCTAGCTGACTAGTACTACGGCTCATTTGGCCTTATTACTATTACCATCTGATGGTTGTATTTACTTGACTGATTTTATATTACATTAATGGGTTTTATGAGGAAAACTTCTTAGCTAAAATTTTTAACCCCTAAAAACATGGATACCGCGCCACCGACGCACTGCGGCCGGAATGTTCATTTTATATTTATTCTATGATGATTTCTGCAAAATCAAGAGAAAATCAAATAAATCAATTATATTTCTTTCATATATTTTACATCTCCCCAGCAGCGGTAAAGGAATACAAACACAACTAATTGAGATACACTGCCAATGGGGAGGTATTAAACTGTTCAAATCAATTAAAATGCCTGTTTATAGTTTACATTTTCGGTGTCAAAAAATTTACACTTTTGCATGTAGAAGAATCCAGTCAACTCGCATCATAGTAAAAAGCAGATATACCGCAATTTAAATTTCATATTAAAAATATACACTAAAAATAAACATTGAATAACAAAACAAACATAACAATTATAATATAATACCCCACACAAAAAATCTCAGCATAACTGGGTATTTTCTCAAGCTAATGAATGCCGTCAAAATGAGTGGAAGATTTGATGTTTATTTTTCTGAATCTCATCATTTTACAAAAAATGTGTTATTTTCATTGATTTTAAAAACCATCTAAAACCAAACAATCTGAAACCGTTCCCCATAACTTCAACCGTACAACATAATTATGACGCAAATTATTTCACCACTATGTCACCAACGTTGCTCTGCGTGACGTCATCGCACGAGGCTGTTAGAAAATTAAGAGCCTTGGTCAACCTCACCATATTCACGAATGAATTATTATAGAAAGTTATTCGTCAATATAAAAATACAGAGCAAATGCCTTCATTATTGAATTTTTTTAGTGAATAAAAAAATATTGAAAATATCTTACGGAGTACGTCAAAGGTATTATATTGTATTTAATTTTGTAAATGAAGTAAATTGACTTTTTGAATAAATATATTAAAAACATAATTTGTATGATGATGATTACATTCTTTGACAAAAGTCTCTTTGAACGTAAAAAATGTGATTAATTACATTTTTAATAGGTAGGCGCATAACGCGCCACCTCAGTAACGATTTTTCACAATATATTTTTAATTGAGATAATTGATCCGAACTAGAATAGAATGGTCGGTATTAGGCCAGAAAACCCGCTTTACCGATAATTATTTTACAGGATACATTGATGCTTAAAAACATTACGCTTTCAGAAGAAATTTAACATTTTGCAACACTTATTATAATAATATGAAATAAAATATTTATTCTTATTCAAAAAAGCTACGAATCACAAAAGAGTAGTGGATTTAATGATTAGTTTAGCCACGTACTGGTTAAACCACAGATCTATTGTTTTAACCCTATCGCCTGCCTAAAATTGACGTCTGCGCAAGCGAAATATAGTTCTCTCCGCCATTCTTTTGTGACATCCCAATCAGTACCCCATGCTTTCGGAAAGCGCACTCGTGAGTGAGTAAGACCGTGTGAGTCAAAATTACGCATGATTATATTTAAAGTGAATTGGAAATAGTTATTTGTAAAGCGAATAACATTGATTTAAGACAAAGCTGTTGATCACCGATTTTTTTATTAGTAATTCGTATATAATTTCTTTATTTACTAGTATATAAGTTAAAATGACCGATAAATGTTAAAAGTCTTTGATAAAAATAGAAACTGTCTTTGAGAGAAAGCTACAAGCAAAAAATGTGTATATTTTTGATATACCTTATATCGTAGGTAATAGGCATTAAAATCGCTTGACAAACGGAGCAAAAAACTGTTTTTTATTTATTTTGTGAATAATTTTATAAGAAAGTAAAAAAAATTAATCAAGTAAAACTGTCACAGATAATCTTAGATATAATTCAATATTTTTAAAAACTTGTTTCCTTTATGTGTTCATACATTTCTATTAAAAAAAAATTTAGTAGTTTGCATCTATATTATTATTGAGGAATTCATTTTTTTTAATTTGTATTCTACTCAAGCAAAGCGATAGGAAGACCTTACATTTATTTAAAGCATATTTTGTAGTATTCATAATGTACACCAATTTGTTATAAAGATTAATTAAAATAGTGATTTGGCATTAAGCTTCGCCTTAATAAGTTAAGTTTTAGAAAAGCTTTTAGATTTCTTATATTTAAAAAATTAATAAATAACTGTAACACAAAACAAATTAATAACCTTTGTTGTTTTATTTAACTTTAAGTAAAATGTAACACCCATTTGACTTTTACATATTATACAGTAAAAAAAATTAAAGCATGTGCGACAAGTTTACGCATGAATATCTTTGTGTACATCTAAATATGATTACCTTTCTAGGTTTTAAATAATTAGATTGCACGCTCTTCTACGGAGCACATTTGAATTATTTACATGCCTTTTTCACATAATATTTGTTTTGAGTTAGGATATATTATTTTTTGATTTATTTAATATTAAAAAGTTCCTGTTACCCAAAGATTGTAAAGCTTTGGATCTCCAATTATGGAATGTGTAAGGCAGAAGACAGTGACAAGGGGGAAAAATATTTGGAAGAGCGATTTATAGGTCAAGCAACGTTTCGGATACCAACTTTGGTCTTATACGAGGATCACAAAATGAGAGAGAGAGAGAGAGAGAGAGAGATAAACCCGGTACCTTTGAGATCTAGAGCTTGGCACTCTACCACGGAGAAACGCTGAAATTCTCTTCCAACTAATCGATTTATTGAGTAGTGGAATTAAATGTTTACTTTTACTTTTTGAAATTGCGAAAAATCAAAACCAATAAATTAGCCATGGTTGTAAGCTCCATCAAATTAAGACAAACTTTGAGGTTATTTGCCATAGTATTTCTTAGACATCAGGCAGTTCCATTCCACTACCCTCTTCCCACGCACGTTCCATTTAAACCATATTAATATCTGGCTATCCATCAACGAACAGCTTGTTGACGTGGGAGAGCTAATTCTAGACAAAGTATAAAGTTGAACCTCAGAACAAAGGATAAAACAGAAACGTGGAACATATTATATTAAGATGCTTTTAGAACCAAGAGATATTGCTTTTTTATAGTAGGTATTGGGCATTGATCACCAAACTCTTGTTTTTGTAAAAGAAGTTTCGTTAAAATTGTGACAATGGTTATAAGCAAGAACTACACTGCAGCGACTTGCCTGTGCGGTAAATAGTTTGTGCAAAGAATACTGCCACATTTGTTGGTGAGGCCAATTAAGGGCAGTTAAAAATTGACTTGATCAATACCTGTTAACCTTAAACATGACCAAAACAAAATATATTACTTTTAGCATTTCTTCTGTAAATCAGCCATCTTTGGACCATTCCTTAAAAACACATTGTTTTGTGTAGGAGTGTAATTGTCAACTTTTGAAAAGAATAGACAATATCAAATATCTTGGCTTAATAATTGATAGAAATCTAAAATGGAACAATCAAGTTACTATATTAACAAACAAAATATTCTTTATTAGCTTTCTAGCTAGCATACATCTTCAAGATTCTAAAAAATATATTGAACATAGTTACATTAAAAACAGTATAATACGCGCTTGTTCAATCGATGCTTTCAATATTAAATAGTGAAATTATGTCGATAAGGCAGTTGTACATAATACAGGCTCTCATTTTTAAACAACATTGATACTGCCAAAAGAACACAACAAGTGCGCAACACTAGATTGGGTTCTTCTTTTCATGTATCAGCCGGTGAATACCAGAACATCCTTTGGACAAAGGTGTGTTTCTTATAAAGCTCCGTTGCTTTATAATATGCTTGGTGAAAATATAAAAACCATAACTTTATTGAAGAAAATTCTAAAATATTCCATACTGACTGAGAGTGGTGATTTTGGATTGCCCATGTCGTGGCTTCTGTCATGAATCACCTTAGGAGCCCCATTTTCGATGTGATCTATTTGTGTATGTATTTTGTGATTTACTTATTTGATTGAATATTAATATAATTGTAAAACTGTTCATCTCAACACAGACATTCGAGGAAAAAAATTATGACTATAAACTGTGTCAACTAAATTTACTTAAATTATCTTAATGTAGAATGATAGTGACTTATCTTGATATATAAAATCATAAATTCAATAATTGACAGTCTCGAACTATTATATTCCATTTAATTTATGTTATATTATACTCGGATTATAGCACGGTGTAATGATTCCACCCTTCTTACATTTATACCTATATTGAAATGATGGTTATTTCTCCTGTCTGATCTGCAAAATGTTGTAACATCCTGGTCATTGCCCTTCGATTTTCCTAAGCTGTTGGTGGCGCCCTTAGAGGACTACCTTAAGAAGAAACCCTAGCTAAGTCTTTCGACCCCCGTATGGAACATACGGCAGAAGATCTTAAGATTTAATTTGCAATAATGCCCCTTTTTCAGCGTTGTGTATTTTTTGGTTTTGAAATTCATATGAGATATGAACGGGCTATTAATGCATATATTTGTGGTAATCCTGGTTCGTTTAAATTAGAGTGAATGATCCCTTTACCATTGAAATTTTAAAAACTTTCTTATAAGACCGCGCGTTTAGCCTACTCTCGTCTCCTACAGTACCCCTAACTCTAATACAGTAGTAATCAATTGTAAACCTTTCCTTTTAAGCTCTTTCCTACCTTAAATAAATCCGAGAACATGAAATAGTTTCGTTATTGCACAAATTAGTATAGTATGGTATTGACATGCATAGTGCGACGGTTTTCACCATCTCAGCTCCGGGGTCGCCTTCATTCTGTTTTACATATATTAATTTTGTTATTCGACACTTAATCTTTTATATGGAAGGGACGAGAGGGGGGGGGAGGAGAGGAAGGGTAAACTATGTGATCGAAATGTTTTTTTTTTTTGCAAATTACGTTGGCTCCTCCGCTGACCAAATACGAGAACGGTGGATGGTGATCAGAAATCAAACGCTGACCCCGACGTGGCTACACTATACCCCACAGCTGGCGACCCATTTCATAAAGGTACCCTGACCTGTCGGATGCATTCAC
Organism: Hesperophylax consimilis; assembly: GCF_061612785.1. Lineage (NCBI taxonomy): Eukaryota > Metazoa > Arthropoda > Insecta > Trichoptera > Limnephilidae > Hesperophylax > Hesperophylax consimilis. The sequence continues at coordinate 8,211,661 of NC_142846.1, forward strand.
GTCCAAGAGAAAGCGAATTAAGTCATCACGCCACTTCCGAAATCGCTCCAACGCCCATTCCTCCGGACGAACTACTTTACTGAGTCTAGATGGGGAAGGTAATTGCATCCCATATCATGATACTAACGCGATAAGTGTGTCGTGTAGGTTTTGCCTGATGAAGCTCAAACTCCCACGTGCCGTCAGACCTACAGTTCACCTCAAAGAAGCTGCTGTAATTCCGCCAAGGGAGCGTTCCAGTTGGCTTACATCAGCCTCTCGGTCGACATCATTGGATAATGTGATAGTGCTGCGGACTTATCCCCACGTCATCTCACGCCGCCGCCCTCCACGTGGATTTTCACAGACGTCCAAAGTGCCTTCGTCCTACACGCCCCAACTGCAGGCCATGTTCCCGTTCATTACCAATTGGCATCACTATTTCCATTCCACTTTCGTGCCCAATAACTCCACACGGCCCCGTCAGAGGGTGTAGTCCATCCAGCGCTTCGTTGGCCCGATCCGTCCACGCTGACAACCCCTCTCACGTGATAGCGTGAGAAAAAAAATCCTTCTGTCTAGTCCGTGTTTGTGAGAAACGGATTTGCAGCGACGCTATCAGACATTACCCAACTATGAAGTTTACTCGAGGGGTAAATTTGGGAATGGGGTAAGGCTTGAGGGTAATTATATTGATATTGTCGGGGAATCCTGAAAATTGACATGTTGGTTTTATGTACATATTAAAGTGGATTAGTAGTAACTGTCAGTCGGCAAATATCAGCTTCACGCGTTCCAAGTCCATCTGGGAATTTGGTTGAATTGAATTGGAAATAAAAACACTTACCCAGTCCCTATCCGCTAAATAACAACATCCGGGTTGGGTTTTACACAAACGTTGCCATTTTGGGCGGGGTGTTCGCGAATATCACTAGATTTACCCTGAGCTTATACGTAATATCTTTACCTCCACCTGATACATCCTCAACCTTATTTTCCTAATTTTTATTGTGTTACCCTCTCTACCGGCCGTAACGAATGTGCTTCGATATCTCCTCCCTAACCTGGTAGTTATTGAAAAATTTCGTTGTAACACGGCTTCGATCGAGCCCAAAGCGCGGTAGCAAGATACTTAGGTATATAGATTTCAGTTATAATTTGACTTTAATCCGAGGCTCCATTGAAGCCCCCAATTAAAGTTTTATCACTTTCGTTTAATTTTCTCCGAGAAGAATATTTTTGGTTTATTATCTTTTGACTACAATCTTTTGTTTATGATCCATGACTTTATTTGAATCCATAACAATCGCGCTCAACTTTATTCGAGAAGAAATTTTAACGCTTATTAATTTTAATACAATTCATTTATAATCCGTGACTTTATTTGAAACATAAAAATCGCGTTCAACTTTACTCGAGAAGGAATTTTTAGCGTCTATTAATTTTAATTACAGCTCGTTTATAATCCGTGACTTTATTTGAATCCATAACAATCGCGTTCAACTTTATTCGAGAAGGAATTTTTAGTGTTTATTAATTTTAATTACAACTCGTTTATAATCCGTGACTTTATTTAAACCCATAACAATCGCGTTCAACTTTATTCGAGAAGGAATTTTTAGCGATTATTAATTTTAATTACGATTCATTTAGACCAATTAAACTTTTCAACCTGAATTTAATTATTACTTCAAGGACACTGAGTCTAATTTCTTCAAACACTGAATTGAACTGTATGTTTTTTGACCAGAAAATCTCTAAGTCCAGGATAATGACCAAAGTGATAATTCCTCCTAGCGCGGCGCGTATACTCCCTTAAAAGGTCCTCGGCGACTTGTGACGAACTATCTCGATTTGTGCCCGCGCATGATGTCTTATAGCAGTAATTAACTACGCTTGTCATTGCGATCCAACCTTTATTGAAGCGTTACGGTCTTATATTTCTCGCACAATATCCTCTGTGTGACTTAAAACTTATCAGACTTACCCTTCTGCGTTTCTCAGAAAAAATGGGCATCTGCTGTCTCACAACACAGGCCCGTACTGGTGAAATTCTGAAGTTTGCCCCATCCTGCAGGTGCCTTATAATCCGTCAAAATTGACCTGTTTTTCTAATTTAAATTTTTCGCGTTCCTATTTGGTCCGTGATGTGTGTTCTGATGACCTTTCCTTTAGTGCGCTAAGACGTCCTCTTACGCGTAACTAATCAAAATTTTCCTCTTAACTTTCCGTTTTCGTGGATATATCCTACAGCCTACCTTTAATCTTCTTTCTCCCGTGTGGAAATAGAACTCGCAACTCGCCTTTTGTCGAATTGAATGCTGTACACGTCCGTTCCTCCCTTTACCTCCCGAATCGATCACTTCTGACAACCATTCCCCTTCCTCCGTATGATAAGTCCCTTGCGTAAGGTCGCCTCTTACATTGCACATTTATTCACCTTCCCCTTTCGTAGTTTAGTATAATAATCACACTTTTCACTGGTTATTCCAAGTTCCTAAGGCCTTTTCGGTACTTGTTCTAGTTGAAATGTCCCAGTACACATCATGTCGCTCACCCTTTGCCTTTCGTCCAAGATCGCATCGGTTTGATAACCTGTTTATTTCTTTGGCCAGTTTCATTTTAAGAACTATTACTGAATTTTCACGATTCCTCTCTGCAATTATGGGTGTTGGCCTTAATGATTCTGTCACACGCCTATCTTCTCTCTTCGTCCCTCAACTCGTTTCAAATCAATCAGAGGTCTCAAGTTCCCTTCACAACAAACCCGTATGTACTCGGTCATAATTCCTCTGCCAAGCGTCTATACATTAATTTTAATGTATTTTCGTCTTCCATAAGCCACGTATAAAATTAAGTACTTTCGATAATGGTTATTACCGACTAAATGACGCAGAACCATGTTCGAAATTTTCCCAAAAATCAACTCTCTCAAGTGTCTGAAATTGGCAACCCTCTTACTTCTTTTAACCTCGAGTAACAGGCCTGTTGCTACCAAATCTCGCTCCGTCCGAGTGAAGTTATGCGTTCAAAAAAGGTTGTGAACTCCTAGAATGTCAAGTGATTTAACCTTGATCCTAGCCCCGTTCGTTCACCTATTCATTTTGCGGGAATATTTCCAAGGTCGATGCTATATAAATCAAAACCTAAACACGCCCCCTATCTGTAATTCCCTTTGTCCTGTCAGAAAGTCACGCCTTCCCCTTTCGTCGCAACCCTAAAGGAAACTCCCCCACCTTTGTATGCAGTTCCCTGTAATTCATATGCGACTGTGCCGACAGATAGCGCTACTATGACGGATTATATCATCTACCTCGGGAGAGACCTTGATTCATCACAACGGAATCAGAATTGTATACTCCCGCTCGCCGTTGTTGACGTTAAGGATGTTGTTGACATATATAACGCTTTAATTATTAAATATAAACACGTGTTAGTAGAATTCACATCGACAAGCAGAAATCTAACTAAACAAACATCCTAGCTCTTAACTTATTTAGTGTACTATCTGCTCTAGTACTTTTTGTGATTATTTAGATGTTATTTTTAGTAAAAAAATAAACATAAACAAAACGCCTAGCTGGGTATGACATTCAAAATGAATAAATATTTTTTTTCCGACTTTATGTCCGGGTTAAATCTTCTCCACAGGAAAACCTAAGCCCTTCCACACAATTTTCCACAAATGATCATCTAGTCAATCCACATTATGCAAGTGCATTATATAAGCATAATAAATACAAAAAAATACAAGAACAACACGTCAACTCATCAGAGATCAAATGGGAAAATAATTCACCGACTCCAGATATTTTCATATCAGAGGGTTCTGCTCTGTAGAAATTCTAACAGGGCCTATAAAGCCTACTGATCCCTCAAAATAAATATTTAAAAAGTCTTTCGTAATCCTACATGTATTTAAAATGATATTTTAAAAATTAATAAAAAAATATGGATTATAATTTTAATAATAATATCAATTTATTTATATTGTTCGACTTAAGGGGTATTGAGTTATTGTGTCACGTTTCGTTAATTGTTTCTCCTTAGCTTAAGTCTCCACACGAGTGCCAACGATTGAATCTTTTTTTAACATTTATTGAAACTCGGATTTGAATTCCAATTCCAGTATAAGGATGTGAAACGATGTTCCATAAATAAAATATAATATGTTTTATTCCTTCAAGTCTGTAATATAAAATGTTCTGTGTAACCAAAAATAAATGCGTTTTTCCATGGCTTTTTTTTATTTACCAAAGCATAAAACTAAGAAAGTTACGGGTAGTTTTTATGATACAACCGGGAAAGTCTTTCCCTCGACTGGGTTGAACGAACTTGAAAAATGAACAAAAAATTCACACCAAAAGGCGAAGTTCAGGCGATGAGTTTTGTTTCGAGACTTAAGTAATTCTTTCTATAACGCCGTGAAATTATTTTTAGAATCTTATGAATGTTGCGGTGAATATCTCACTGATGCAAATGATGTTTTTTCTACTTCCTAAAATTGAGTTTTGTTTTGATGAAACTTTGTTGTGCCATTAACGTAAGTTATGATTTTAAACTTTCGCTATTGCTTTGCCTAAATGTTTTTTTAAGCATCTCATTTTCTTATTCTTTGCGTTAAGGTTTTCGTTTTCATTATAGAGAAATATCATCAGGCTCTGTTTTTTTAGATTGGTTTGGAATCTGTTGGTCTTGGATAACTGAGAGGAAAGTATAGAATTTAAATTATCTGAACAAACAGATCACAAACAGAAAATTTCAATTTGTTGTAGAATGAAAGAGAATCGATAACTTTGATGTTTTTTTGTGAAATTTGTTTGTGTATTTTTTTCTTTGGAAAATAGTTTATTTTTAATGGGAAATTGAGTTTTCTTCCATTATAATGGCAAGCCTGACTTCACTCCATAAAATTTTGGCAGCTCCTTGTTATGTATAAAAACATATTAATTTTCAGCGTGCAAGAAAAACGTACTCATTCAGGGAGATTAATTAAAATAGTCTTTTGTTAAGTTGGATGTTTAAAATCATTCTGCCCATATAAGCAAAACGGCAGCTGGGAATATGCAAGTCACATTCAGATTTATGAGACATCAGGTAAGTTGATAATACTTATATAATAGGATTATGGTTGTCATTTTACATTGTACATAAGTTGAGGCTTTTTATATGGATTTATATTTAGGGACCTTTTAAAACAAATTGAATTCAAAATAGAATCCAGATCCCCAACTGAGATTCATTATTAGAATTAAAAAGTAAAATTATGATTTAAAAAAAAATATAAATAACAATTATTCAAAAACAAATTATAGGTAAACGATAATTGAAATCATACGGATTTTATTAAATTATTGATGACAATATTAGCGATTCCTGAACGAAAGTCTGAAACAGAAAAACCAGAAAAAGATACGGTCACATATCACTTCTTTATTTTTTTTATCGGCAACTATCTTTATGTATGATCGCAAGATTCAACCCAAACTAAATGCAATCTAGACAGTGTCTTTAGATAAACATATCTTATTTTGATTTTAATGTACGACATCTATTGACTTTTCTGCAAGCCTAAAATGAATACATATTTAAAACTTGAAGCAGAAAAATCTAGGACTCGAACCCAGGACCCTTGACTTGCTTTGACTTGGTAGAGCGGTGCCCCGGCAAGGCAAGTGTCCTGGGTTCGAGTCCTAGATGTGACCGAACCTTTTTCTGATTTTTGTTTAGGAATCGCTAATATTGTCTTCAATAATTAAATATAACAAATTGAGGTTTTGCTCATTAAGTTATTAAAAAAATAAAAAAAAGGAATTTATTAACTTTGAACTACAATTAGTAAGAGTATTACCATAGCGTACACCAGTCTAATGTATTCTAATTACATTCAAATCCTGGATTTATAGATTGTTTGTTATTTTTGTTTTCAAATTTATTTTTTTCAAAACCATTAAAAAAAATCTTTTGCACATCGTAACACTGGTCACTATCTAGTGCCCACCTAATTCCTCACCCCGACCTTAACTTTCCAATACCTACCGGTTCAAATAAATGTTTTTTGTTGGAAAAAAGTCACGTAAAGTGGTTAAAGAAGGTCAGGTGTTACATTTCTTAGTACCCTGTTTACGAGTTTTTATCCTCCAGTTTTTAATACTCTTTTTGTTACAAAAAGTTTTTGTCAAAACTATTTTAGTAATTTACGCAGGACATGATTGACTTGTCGATAGCATACATCACAGTATGTACGTCGAATAGCTCATAATAAACAACATGAGCAAGCATTTACACAGCGCATTTTCGATAGGTTCGTTAGATTCATACAAACCCAGTTACTGCAATTTATATGGGGCAGAACCTAAGTTCCTTGGAACGACCGGAGTATATTTATTTTTATTGCACCGTAGCGCAGCACTCGGCAAGCATCAATCCAGGTAAAATGCCCTTTCTATGATCTCTTCTTCTCTTTTATATTTTATTTCGCAATACATAGAATTTCGCTAAGACAAAGGGAACATATGAACGTTGAAGCAAAGAATACATTTTCGTTTTTTTTATTTAATTGTTTTACATACACCATTATTATATAATTCTTATTCTTCATAAGTGTAATTATAAGTCAATATATATATATTATAAAAATAGTCAGTAAGTGTTTTGTTTTTTTTTCTTTAATAAAGATTATAAACACATTGATTGATTAAAAATAATTGGTTAATGTTGGGAATTGAGAGATTCACAGATGCACTCATAGAGGGCAGTGCATAGAGCTTGCGTGGAAGTCCGCAAGATGGCAGCTAGTAGTCAGTAGTCGCCAGGGCCAGAGGGAATGCTCCCAGACAAACTTACTGTTTCAGATCTCAATTAGTCAGCTTTTAGTTAGGTCGACTATCGAGTCACCATTGTAATACGCGAAGTATTAATAAATCCCTGATTTATCACAAAGAACCATTGTTTATAATCTCCTTCCACAACGAGTTGAAGAACTATTTGTGGGAACACAACAGTTAGGAACAATACAACAAACACAGTATGGCCTAGCTTAATAATCTCTGTGAAAACGAAGACGTCCTGTAGGTTTCGGGCAATTGGAAATAAAAAACTTTTTTCAAACTCACTCCTAAGTGGCATTGGAATTTATTGTTTTTTTTTGAAAGTGGAGTGTTTTGAGTTAAAAAAATATTTATTCTACGCTCCCATCAAAATAGCACTTGGCAGGCGTGTAATATATTCAAATAATTGAATATTCTAACAAGCGGATTAAAAAAACTGTGTAGGTCGAAGTAAGATTTAGGGTTGGCGAATAAAAAGAAAGCGGCCTTTTGAAGCGATTTTTTTAGCCCCTAGTAGAGCAAACATAGATAAATGACTGCGTAAACTGTGTGATAAGGCTATGGTTGAGGGTTCCGATCCTGGAATGGCCTATCTAAGGTCGTAAGGGTAAACATTAACGTCAATGACTCTATCACTAATGTGTTCGATGATCATTTCGGATTACCCTGAGGAAACGGTTAAACCAAAGCCCCGTGTTTATTGAAATCCTATATTCCCCTTTCTGGGAAGTCGTAAAAATAAAGATTTTAATTTTTTTTTCAGAAAACATGTCCTGTGGGTCCTGTGTTAAATGAGTCTATCGTTTAAGAATTTTTTAATATCGGTTCGTGAGGGATTTTTAAGGCTTTTAGATTTTATTGTATATTTGAAGCCGCGACAATTATAAGCATATATATTTCACAGGATTTATGTCGTACAAATAATGCATATAAATAAGAAACAGTAAAATATGATCATATCTAGAATCCATGAGGAAATGAAATGAAATTTTATTAAACAATATCTACGTGAATGCGAACAATGTTCAACTAATGTGTAAATTCATAACTCGACTGTTACCAAGCTTCTGAGTCTGGTCGATTTAAGAGTACCTAACCGACACAGGCTTAAGGACTTATTTCAATATCAGTATTCACAAAGAAATTATGTAGTAAACTCGCTAATTCCTCGCCTACATAGTAAAGCAAATGAATATAATAATGATATCGACATTTTTTATCTAACTAATTCGATTATAAAAGACACTCAAACATTTTATTTATTCTAAGATGTTATTTCTGGTAATTTCAATAAATATTATTTCAGTATATTTACACATATTTATTTATATATTTTTTTTATTATACATTATAATATGTAATGCGTAAATGAAACCTCCAGTCGAAGCAAACTCTTAATTCATGCATATGCAATGTATAGTTCCTCGATAAGACAATGTTTGTAAAACTTTTTGTATTTGTTGTTTTTGATCAAGGTATTTTAACTGCCTTGTTTATTACCTGATATTGTTACATCTATACCATACCTTACTAAAGTTCTAACTTAAGAGATTATTGATTTTCTTACAATTACTTTTTTTTTCTTTTCGTCTTTTCTTGAATCATAAAAGATAAGTACTTATTCTAAAAACATGCTAGCGTCACTACTTAAGTCTCCTGTAATTTTATAATAACGGTTATTTATGGGGTTGTACAGGATTGGCTTCAATGGAAAATAATTTATTACATTTCATTAATACGTCATTATAACATTTTTTTCTCTTACCTTTTGTATTTTTATATTTTGTTACACTTTATACTTTGTACTTATAACTTTATCCCTTTGTTAATGGCACATGTTGTGCCTTATGTTTTTTTAAATAGACAAATAATCATTGAAGACAAAAAAAGTCGATCCTAGACGAAAATCTGATACAGAAAAATCAGAAAAAGATACGGTCACATCTAGGACTCGAATCCAGGACGCTTGCCTTGCCGGGGCACCGCTCTACCAACTGAGCTAATGGAACCCAATCTCATTCGGTCATATTTAACTGTATCATACTTATAAGAACTACCGACATTGCCATCATTTTTCTCACCACACATTTTTATTGGCAACTATCTTTATGTATGATCGCAAGATTCAACCCGAACTAAATGCAATCTGTCTTTAGATAAACATTTCTTATTTTAATTTTGATGTGCGACATATATTGACTTTTCTGCAAGTCTAGGATGAATATTTATTTTTTGAAATAACTTAGTGAGTATAACCTCAAATTGTAATATTTAATTGAAATAGATAATAATTTTTTATGCAATTTTAAACTACTGTTATGTAAGAAACTGTTTATTGCAACCATTGTTTATATCCCTAATGTACAAAATTAAAAGCATTTCAATATACACAATGTGAAAGCGCCATGGGCGTGTAAAAAGAGTAAATAAAATAAACTAATTTGAACATTTCTCAATTTAACAAACAGATTGAACGAAATTATTTCGAATTACACAGATGGAGACATTAATTAATTAGTTCAATCAAACCGAGAATTCAAAGCGTAACTCAAAACTCATTTCTTCAAGGCAAATATAAATAAATATTTCAATTTGGAACCTCGTTTCACAGTCAGCATAAGGACGGGTTGTTTCAGAGAATTTGAATAATTCATCAAATTTCAAAGTTTGATTATCATGTCCTGTGAAGGTTCTGTCATTATTTCAGTTTTGAGAAATAACTTTGAATTGTTCAAATTCTGTCTAACAACCAATCCTCACATTATACAATGCTACATTTCTGCATTTGTATGTTTTAAATACTTACATGTGTCAGAGATACTAGTAAAAATAACACGAGTCTTCTTTTATTAAATCTCAGCAAAAACGTATTTTTAGAATAAAGACTACAAAAGGTTAAATAATTGCGTTTATAAAGGTATTTCAAGAAGTTTTAAAATCGACTACAAAAAGATACTTGACAGACAAAGTATTTATTATTTTTCATTATTAATTTTGCCTTTACAAAGCTTTTATAGATTTAGTAATATTATTTGATTTGAAAGCGTGGGTATATAAATATATCTAACCGATGTTGGAATATATGGTTTGGTAAAAGCTTTCCTGGCCTTACTTTTCTCCAAAGGCTTGGCTATTAATTCAGTTGCCAGTAGCACAAAATTTTCTCTAGTCTTGGCAAAGAGAAATAATTTATCTTAGAAAATAGCTAATGTCATAAATTCGTTTGCACGTTCTAGGGATAAATTTTATTTAGGAATTTCTTCACAATCTAGGAAAATTATAACAGAATGCTCCCAAAGGATATCAAGATTTATATATTAAATAATTTGATACGAAATCGATTGGCTTCTTCGAAATAATAATAATAAATATTCTCTATTTTAGTGGTGGGTGGTAAAATATTATGAAATTTGAATACTACTCTTCCATGGAAGCGTTAGTTTGTAGTGTATATCAAACATACTAGTATCGGTTTTCTGTGATGTCAAATAGTCCTGCAAAATGAACTTAAATATGCTTTCAAATTTTCAAAATTGGAACTGATGGTTGTGAAAATTCAGACACAAAGCAAAGTAGGTACCTACAGGTAGTATATTATTATTTTATTTATATTTATTTAAAAATTCTATATTTGGGTAGTTCTCTTGTTTATTTTTTTGTTAAAAATGTCTGTTATGTTAAATATTCCTGCGTATTGAAATCTTCCAAATGAGTGACAAAATTATTGGAACTAATGATTGTGCGAATTCAGAAAGGCGATATTGTAGGTACCTGTTATTCCTGATGAAGAAGCATTTAATTAATTAAAAGTGGCGTTTGCAAATTCTTTAATTAATTAAAAGTGGTGTTTGCAAATTGTTTCATTTACATATAATGAAAATGACCTCACAAAGTAATTTTTCAACTAATGAAAAAAAGAAAATTATTTCACTAAGAAATATATTTTCGTTTACATTCTTGGATATGTGATAATTTAGTTTAGATTTATGACGGATGCTTTTTTTCTGTTCATTCAACAGGTAAATTTGTAAAGAACATTGGCAATATGTATTTTTTGAAAGGTTATGTGAACAACCCGAGGAAAATATTATATACTTACTTTCAGCTTAAAAAAATCCTACCGATATAATTAATAAATAAAATTTACTGCAAAGATTCACGTGAGATGCTTGTAACAATTATGGTCACTGTCAGCAAATACCCTATAGTATTAATAATTAATCATAATCATGAGAAACAGTGGCAATATCAACAACTCTATCCTCTAGTTATCGTTCTTTTCACAATTTACATAAATGAACTTTGCAGCATGGAGAAATAATTAGTTACGCAGACGACACAGTTTTACTATTTAAATCTAAGGATTGGAATAAGGTTTATAACATAGCGAATCTAGGAATCACGCAAGTGAAAAAATGGTTGGACTCAAATACACTCACACTAAACATATCGAAAACAAAATTCAAAACGTACAGCATAACTAACACAGGACAGCCAAAAAACAATACAAACACCATAAAAATACACGAATGCATAAATACCAACATCTGCGATTGCCCCCCTCTAGAAAAAACAGAACAAATAAAGTATCTAGGAATCGTAATTGACCATAATCTTAGATGGACACATCACATCAAACAAATCACAAATAGACTCCTCAGAACAATACACATTTTCCTAAATATAAGAAACATATATAAAATAAAACAATTGAAAACAATATATTATGCACTATGCCAATCAATAATAGAATATGGAATAATTGCTTGGGGAGGATCAACAAACGCAGCTATCGCTCAAATAGAAATCGCACAGAAAACGATATTAAAGGTAATACTCAAAAAACATAAACTAACCGACACAGACCAAATATTTAAAAGCTGTGACATACTTGATATACGCCAATTATATGTTAAAACTCTACTAAACTACATTTTCGACCAAAAAACAATCCCCAACGAACACAAAATATCACTAATAGACCGGTCAGAAAAGCGTATAAAAAAAAACATAAAAACTCCGACGGTAAACACTACCTTTGGACAAAGACACCATAAATACCACGCTATTAAAGCATTCAACAGTCTTCAACTTGAAACAAAAATTGAGGAAAATAAAAATAAATTCAAACACAAAATAAAAAAATGGATTAAAGAACAAAAAAGACAATATTTCCAAAATTCTATAACATAAGAGAATAAAACATATACACGCAACACAAAAAATGTATAAGGCAAGCGGCACGCACAAGCACATAGATCATTGTAAGTGCCGATTTCCATTCCCTTCTAATGTTTTTATTTTGGTGTGAGAATTGGATTTTGATTTCTAATCTTTATTTTTGGTGTAAATTTATCTTTATTTTAATGTTGATTTTTGTTTAAATGTATAAATTCGTATATTTTAAAATGGGGGCCTCAGCACGGGTGAACAACCTAGTGAGGCCAACGTTGCTGAATTGAAATGTGAAGTACTGTAGAGTAGGGTGGAGTGACGTTGTATGGGACTTTTTTTTTTAAAGATGCCAGTACTGTAATAGCAAAAAAAAGTTGCCTTTATATAACACCTCTTTCGTCTAAAAAAATCAACTCGATCGAAACATTCCTTTATTCAACAACCAGCTCATTTATATTTAGAAAAAAAATGTATGAAAAAAGTCGCTGAAAACTCTGCCAAGCATTATAAACAAGCGATATTCATGGCAAAAATACAATTTTATTAGGGTTTTTATAGCTAATAAGGTGCATAACACATGTGAAAATAAAAATAAAATTACCATAGTTTCAAGGCGGGGTCTATTTTTGGTTTTTTGAATAGGATTATTGATTTTTTATTGTTTTTTTCGTGTTTTTGAGAAACATGTTTTTTTATTAAATAAAATACTTTAACAAAGAGAATTTTTTTAAACATTATCGAAGTTTTATAATATTTATCGTGTTTTGAAATGAGATTTGGTGTGAAATTCGGGCATTATATGCCTAGATTTTATTGTCGCCCGAATGAATCCATCTCTTGCTTCAGGCCCAACTGTAGACAACGATGCCTGGGTAACTAATTTGATGCACCTCTCGACTGCTTGAATGTGGCAGGGAAATCTGGGAAATTCAATACTGTCCTTTTCTTCGCCGAAATTATTTATCATTTTGACTAGGTCGTCATTACTGATTTCGGATAGTATCAGTGACGGTGTAACTTCGGATTCCTGCCAGTTGATAAAATCGTAATATTTACTTGCTGAAAAGTTTATTGTTGGAATAATAAAGTCTCTAACAACAGATGGACTCGGACATCTATCTCGCGCCTTTAATATTCGTCTCAAACCCAATTCTCTTACAATAAGGTTGTCATCCATTATCATGGATAGTAGCAGATTTTCCGGGTGGCAAAAATAGACGTTTTTTTGAATTACTGGATTAATTATATCTCGTAGATCGGTGCTCAAATATCGGGTGAGTTTTATTATAGTAAAAACATGTAATGCCCCAGCTTTACACGACGGGTGCCTCTTTATCTCAAACCATGTCGGAGCATATGCTTTAACAACATATTCAGCAAGAATTTTTAGGTTCACTGAAGGGTTAGTTGTTCCTATATATAATCGAAGTATTCAGTTTGCTGTCGTCAACCAGCGTGAGTGACAAATACTACCTGAATGACGGTTTGCTAAATTTGGTGGGCAGTGACCTGTTGTAACTGCAAAACATATTTCGTACAAGTATTTTTGGTCCGTGCTCAAATTTTTCAATTCCTCTGCGTTGAGTTTGTGCATCTCAAAGTGTATTGATGAATAATTTATAACGGTGTTTTAGAGCTGCTTGAAAGAAGTTTTCCAATAGGTCCTGAAAACCCTTTAGGTCCTGTTGTAGCACCATCTAAGTGTTGAAACAAGTGGCGAAGGGGAAGTTCGTTTGCATGCAGCTGACAGATAAACCATTGTAACGGAAGACCTAATTCCAATTCCATGAATCTAATAGTTCCATTTTTTCGCCTGTATTGACAGCAATCCCATCACATCCAATCGCTGATAAATCATTCAAATTAAAACCGTTCATTTTTAAATGGTGTAACATGCTCTTTGCGATGTTTTTGCCAGTTCCTGATGATGGTGTAACATGTCCAACATATTGAGACCCCGGCTCAGATAAAATTGAATAATGTTCTTCTGAAATCGTTCTCCGATGATATCTATCCCCTATTTTTTCCTGAGACAGTGTTTTATCCTTCCTTCCATCGAAATATAGACCTCGAATTTTTGTTGACTCCGACGCCATCTGCCATGTTTTTATTAAAGAAGTGTGACACGTTTGTCTAGCTCGTCTGAGTTTGCTCCTATCAATCACCATTTTAGAGTCGTCTTCGGTTACTATGCCAAAATCTCGTAATGTAGCACTTGCAACAGCTGATGCCGACCTGTCTGACAAACCATACTGATCGCAGATTTTGGCCAAAGTGGGGAGTTTTAACATCATACGGGAATTTTCTGGAGGTTGCGAAGAATGTGAAGAAAATGATTGTTTTTCATCAAAAAAGGGTTGACGTGGTTTTGTCGCTGATGCTGTAGATGAGCTGACCTTCGAAGCAAGTTCAGATAAACGAGCTTGCATCCTCATTTTCCGATGTAATTTTTTTGTTGTGTCGGTGTCTATTGCTCCCAGCATCATTTTTCTCGAGGATCTTTGGTCTTGAAGGAATGCTTGTGCTTTGGTGGGTACCTTGCGCGTCTTTTCGCAGGAACACATATTCAGATTGTTACATTTGCATGAAGCAATATCGAAAAGTTTATTCATTTTGATTTTATAAGAATTTAACTTAACATAATAATGCACACTTTTTTTGGCCAATTTTTAAGTTTTAAGTATTCGTTATAATGATCTTGGATCAGTTTCATCACTCGATTGTATGAAACAATGGGAATAGAAGCGCGCTTCCAAATTCCTTCAATAATTGCAGATATAACACTTTTTATTTCGAATACTAACGGTTTTTTTGTAGAGTTAAGATAACGCTCATATCGTAAGAACAAATAATGTTTAATCACTTCTGAGACAGTAGGTAACACTTTAGAGTTCATTTCAGTTGGTGCCCCGAATATTGGACATAAAATTTTGCTTCTCGTGTGTTAAAATTTAATCGGACAAGGATTCTAACACGTCTACGGTCAGCGGTAGCCAAAACGAAACTAGATGCAAGTCGCATCTAGTTTCTGCGACGAAACAGTAGGAGCGAAATTATCCCCCCCACCTCCACAGCGCTCACAAACTCACTAGTTTAACAGCAATTTATGCAGTGTTTTTTTAAATAATAAATGTAATGTTCAATAAGGTAAATGCAATTGAAAGTAATGGAAATTATTTTATATTTTTGAGACTGTACTCAGATTTTGGGAAAAAAAGGCTAAATTTACGTTTTTTACTTTACGAAATCGCTAGGTTGTTGAATGAAGACATAAGTTTAGATTTTTTTAAGTATTTTTACGAGAATATGAATGACATGAAGCATCTTTTGGCAGCTATTACAATACCGAGATTTGATTTTTGCAATGTCGCTCCATGCTACTGTAGAGTAATGTATCAATAAATAAATAAATAAATCATGGTCAAGGTTAATGTTCAAAATACATTTTTTGTATGATTTTATGTACAATGTAAATGCAAGGGAGCTATGTCGCCACCCGGTTTAAGCCTGTGACAGACCATTCTATAAGCGCCCTATATTTTCGTTGCTTGGCCTATTTCTACATATCGCTTGCCATACATTCCCATCTGTAGTGTATAGCGAGCGATATTCTGAAATAGGCCAAGCTATGATGCGTATAGCGCAATGTGTCGCCTACATTATGCGGGTCTTTAGGAAACCCGGATTGTAAGAAGGAGTAAAATCAGAATTTTGTATGTGTTTTGAATTATTGAAAATGTTAAATATATTGATATGTTATATAATTTATTTCATTTTCTTTTATACATTCATATTAATAAATATATTGATGTCCTTTTGTAAATTTTCTCAAAAATTATATAAATGTTTTATTATCTTTCTAAACCATGAAAGACGGAGTTAATAGCCACTTAATATTTATTTTAATGTATTAGCAAACAAGCAGTAAGGTAGGATAACTAATTTGAAAAAAATCGCTTAAAAAATTTATTATCCTCAAATAAAAAAAAAAAATAATTTAACATAAAATTCTTTAAAATGTATTTGAAAACAAAGGTGCACAACTTATGCCTCTAGGAGGCGCTAGTTTAGCAGGTTGCCATCAGAATGTACGGGAAAAGTCAGAAGTTGCAGGTATTATTAGTATTATAGTGAATTTTTTATTACCTATAACTCTCTACAATTTCACACACTGAGATAATTCATTCATTGGTTTCTACTTTGCTTACCATAGCGATTTATTTAATCTTCCAATGTTACAGCATTATTTTATTCGTTTCAGTTTATCAGAATATTTTTCTTGTTTTACGACTCTGAAACATAAAATTTCGTCAATGATAAACCATAGGGGTTGACTTTATTGTTTCACTATTAATAAAAGTACAATTACAATGAATATTTTAAGCATAAATAATAATGAATATTTTAAGGCATCTATAAAAAAACAGAAAAATACATATGTTATAACATTAAGAAGTGAGAATGTATCTCTTTGTTACAAAATTATAAGGATTAGAATTTCGCAAGAGAACACATGATTTTTTTACATTAGCTTCATACAGAAGGCCCTGATGAAAATATTTTCCCTCGAGGCCGGCGTCAGCTTTTGGAAAGTTGTGTTAAGGGTTTTTTTTATAGAAAGGAAGGAAAGGAAGATCTGGGAAGGAAACAGGGATGAGGGGTGGGTAGGAATCTAAAGGGTTAGTGTATCCAGGAGTGACAGACGTTTGTATTCATCCCTTCCACGGAGTTCGAGAGAGTGCTGCTAGATTGGTAAAAAGATTTCGCTCAGCCAGTCTCTCCAAACCCGGCCTGTCACACAGTAGTTGGGCGTCGGGCACCCCCGCTAAGTCACCAAACGTAGCGAACGTCTTGGCGATACTTATGGCGGATGTGTTGGTTATCCAATGAATGGTTTCCGGGGCGGCGGTACCCATACTGAGGATACCTCCCAGATTGGATAGTACCACGATCTTTCGATAGCAATACGACTGCTTCTGAACTCTGAACTCACTGAACTCTTGCTTTTTTAATACATGAAAATAATCACTCATGATCGTTGTACATTTGGTTTAATTAATTACACGCAATTTAAGATGTATTCGTGCAATCTTTAAAGAGAAAACTTTAAAAGAAACTTTATATGATTCAGAGGTCAGTAAAAATTTTTGGATGTACGTTTTCTAATCATAAAGATACTAAACTCTAATCTAAGCAATTATCGTTAAGGTAGATAATTATCGATCGTTAAACGTGAGAAATGATTCCAAATTAGTCATTACCAATCGAAAACCTGATGTAAATACTGAAAGTCAAACTTTTAGTCAAACAGGAATTTATTTAATTAAATCAGAAGTCAACTAAAAGGATTGAATGAAATGGGAAGATTAAAAATAAGCTTTTAAGTAATTACCACTTTCGCAAAAGTTCAGTGACGATTTTGCTCAACCGTATTGGGTAAATGGAACAAAATTTTAATCAAACGAAATGTTTTACTGAACAATTCTGTTGATAAGCAATAAATTAGAATTTTGAAATGGAAACATATTGAAGGATATTAAAGTTCATAACAGAAAAAGGCTAACAATCTTGAATACACATCATTTAAAAATCGAAAATAAATATATTTTCAAGAAT
The DNA here is from genome assembly GCF_061612785.1 of Hesperophylax consimilis. Lineage (NCBI taxonomy): Eukaryota > Metazoa > Arthropoda > Insecta > Trichoptera > Limnephilidae > Hesperophylax > Hesperophylax consimilis. The sequence continues at coordinate 8,229,261 of NC_142846.1, forward strand.
TCATGAATTCTACAATTTGCTAAAACTGGGTTAAACTTGTGCTAGTTTCACTACTTATTCATATTAAATTAAATAAATAAAAATATCTTTTTTAAACTGTACTAGTTACGCAAGTTTAATGAATGAGAATCAACATGTCTAGTCGCAAATTGCATGCGAATCAATTTCTGTGGACTGTAATCATTATTTCTGACCTTTTAAATTGACACAACTACTTAGGATAGCCGGTTAACAGTTGTTAGAATTGGGAAAGGTGTCCGACTTACTCCTGATTCTCTGAAGCACTTGCGAATCTATGTTCTGTCCTTGGGGAACGCCGCGAGTAATTCACTGTACAAGGTCTCCGTAAAAGATTCGATATCTTTTCATAGACCGGTCGGTGGCCGAGTTGACATCTCGTTTGGGTCCCACCCAGGCGTAGTGTATTCAATTCATCGGGTGGCTTAGTCCTCCATCACAACACAAGCAAAATTTTCAGCTTACTGTGGTGGTAGTAGGAGATTTTCAAATATTGTCAGGTTATTCGTAACCTGGGAATTTTTGACTTTCTTTTTAAAAAAAATTAAAATTAATACACTGAGAGCACATGTTAACTCTTTTGCTCTCTAAGCAGACTCGATATTATACATACTGAGGGTCACTTAATATTTGCACTGTACAGGTAGTCTTAGTGAAGTGACTAGATATCAATAAAGTATTGCAATTGTCACTCATGTAGGTTTTACCAAGCAGTCAGACAGGGAAAGGATCTTGGATAAGAGAATGCAGGAACAAACGTAAGCGAAAAGTATCAACAATGTCTCTCGTTAATATTCCCTTAGTTGAGTAACCTCACAAAATGGCTGAGAAATTATTCCAGTAGATCCACTATCTCGTTTCAATTTTTTTTTTTTTTTATAGACATTCAAATTAGATTCCTTTTAACTATAAATATTTTCATTACTCGTACCAGGTATCGCATCCACAAAAATTTAGCAATAGTGGTTGGTATAAATTTAAAACGCCGTTTTTGTTTAAATTCACCTCGAGGGCTTATTGTGTTCAGATTAGTAAAATTTCGGGTCTATAGATATTTTTGGAAGTGTCTCTCTTTCGACAGATTACAACCATTCTTGTTCAAGTCTAGAAACAGAGGTAAAAAATTCTTACCATAATAGTCAATGGTTTGATTTAGAAGTTTCTATACCGCAGAGCAGAATAGAAAATACAATCAACGCGAACCATTCTAATTGTTAACTTTTATGTAAGGACTTACTCCAACGTGTGTCCCGCGAGACTACATATTTCTTGAGTTCGAAGTTAGATCCTCTGATACATTAAATTAATAAAGTACAGAACAAAATAATACCACAAATATTCCATTAGCAATATAAGAAACACGGAAGGGATATAAAATATTAATGAAAATAATTTAATCAATTTACCGGTGGAGATAAACCGATGTGGCAGTTATTTTATGGGGCTGAAAATCGTTTATCCTTACCTCAAGAAGGCAATTAAAGTTTCGGCGAACGAGGTGGAAACTAAGAGGCTAAGAAGGAACTTCCAATAAATAATGGCCTATCAAACGTCTTGTTAACGATGTCATAAACCTCCGGAGAACGACATAAGTTTTTCTTTAAGTGGTCGGAAGCTACGACAACGGGATAATAATATTTCAGAAGAACACTGTGGAACAAGAACCATCTAATAATACTTCGCAGACTGATTTGAAAGGTAGACAAGGTGAAATCTTATTATTTTCGGCAAAAACATAATGGAAAGGAATACATTTGTGATTGAAACGATTTTCTTTTGATGTTGTGATTGTTTTCGAGATACGGAAAATAGAGAATTTTGCACAAGCGCCCACCTACTAAGTTCGAGCTTAGGAGTTTCATTTTTCTGTGAAAATTTAAAATAAATTTATTTTCGGAGGTACTTTCACTAAGAAAGGATTTACTATTTAATGAGAGTTTTCTTATTTGGAATGAATTCAATTATTTAGAGAATTTGAATGGAATTTTATCGAGGGATTACACATTTAAAGGCTTTAAAATTTTCGGTTAAACGTTTTTTTACATTTAAAAAGTTACTAGTTTAGTAATATTTTAATAGGGTAAATATTTTATTTTATATATTTCAGCATTGTACTTTCTTTTCTGATGATATTTTTGGGTAACACAGGCCTGTGACCCGAAACGTTTCCTAAATAATACTAATAAATTTATATTAATAATAAAAAGTAAAAAAAAATATCAATTACAAAACAAAAATTTAGAAACAAAACTTACTGATAATACCTTTTGTATAAAAAAATAAATACGCAAAACTGCGATTTTTTCAACCGAACTGAATATTACACAGTTTTGTAAGACCTATATGAGATAAAATTGTAAAAAAAACTGAATAAAAATAGTAAAAAAAATTATAACGATTAAATTGTGACTGCCAACATTTGAATCGTGCAGATGAGAACGATTTATAAAAATTATTATCCGGATAAAATCGTCAAACATAACTTAGGAATTCCTCGCAATGCTAAGCACGAACCAGCCACGCGCTAGTGAATATATTTTTATTTTTTTTTATTTTTTTTTATTTATTAAAAGTATACAATACAGAATATAGTATATTATATAAAGCATCGTACTCCCAGGAGTTAATAAACTCATTGCGGGAATGATACGCATTACATGAAACATATAGTTGTATGTATTAAATGGACATATGATGGGACATACACAACATTATTATTTCAGATAGTCATTAATAAGTTGAAGTTTGAGCATGTTAGTTTGGATCTTTTTACATTGACTTGCACATTTGATCTCGTTGGGTAGTTGATTATATTTTGTGTGAGCTATGTATTCTAGGGATCTTAGTCCATATTTTGTTGATTTGATTTTTGGTATATGAAGTTTGTTGTGATTTCTTGTGTTGTGTTGGTGTACTTCGCAATTGTAATAGAGTGTAGTGTTGGAATGTGCCGAGTGTTGAATTACTTGTAATATAGTTTTCGTTATTTCAAAAGTGGGAATGGTATTAAAAGGAAGTATTTGGGTGTTTCTGTAGATGTCTTTGACATGTGTGTCCCAAGGTAGACTGAAAATATTTCGCAGGGCTCTATTTTGGACGACTTGGATTTCTGAAATCATTTTTTTTGTAGCAAATCCCCAGATTCCGGCGAGATATATTAGATGTGAGTGAATCATAGCATGGTAAATCGATTTTAATAGAGAGGGAGGAAGTAACCCGCGAAGTCTATATAAAACACCAGTTATAGGAGTAATTTTGGATAGAACATGTTTAAATTGGTGATTCCATGTGAGTTGTGAATCAATGAAAAGGCCAAGATATTTTGTAACATCAACCCTTTCAAGGCGGTTATTATCAAGACTTATATTAAGACTTACATTTTTTTTATTTGCAAACAGTATGTAATGTGTTTTTTTTATGTTTAGGCTAAGTTTGTTTAATCGCAGCCAGTTTGCCAGGCAAGCTATATCCCTTTCCATTTCCTTTTCAAGTTCGTTTAAATCATTATTGTGATAAAGAATCACTGTGTCATCTGCATAGAGTTGTATTGTACCCTTAAGTCCCCATTTAGCAATATCATTAATGTATATTAAAAATAGCAATGGTCCAAGTACGGAGCCCTGAGGCACGCCACATTTTATCGTTCCCATGTTGCTTGTCCCTTTTCCAACAAAGGTCTGACAGTGTCGATTAGAGAGGTAGCTACACAGTAACTTCAGGGGAGTGCCTACTATGCCTAGGTGTTCTAGCTTCTTTAGTAGTATCCCATGGTCAACCGTATCGAATGCCTTTTTTAAATCTATAAATAAGCCTGCAGCATGCTTACCCTGGTCTATATGCTTTTGGAGGGCGTATACAAAATCGAAGGCAGCACATTTTGTGTTAGATTGGTTTCTGAATCCATACTGTTGGGATGCGAGTAAATTGTTTGATAAGAGATATTTAGTGAGCCTAAGCTTAATAACCTTTTCAAAAACTTTAGAGACGACAGATAGGATGGATATAGGACGATAATTAGAAGGATTTTTTTTGCAATCATCTTTGTAAATCGGAATTATTTTTGCTATCTTTAGTTGATCTGGGAAGATTCCACTATCCAGGGATTGATTAATAAGAAAAACAAGGTGGTCAGCTAATATATCTTTGCAAAAGTTCAGGTACACTGGTGTAATTCCATCTAAACCTGGAGATGCATTAGACTTTAGTTGAGAGATGATACTGAGAACTTCTGTTTTATTTGTTTTGGCCATGTATAAGGACTGGATTGCTTTTTGATCCGTGTTTATAGTGATAGAATCATCTGGATATGATGCAATTGTGGCTGCTAAGTTTTCCCCAACTGATATAAAGAAGTTGTTAAAAGTTGAAGCTATCTGTGTTGGGCATGTTATTTCTTCATTCTTAATGAGAAGACATTCAATTTCATCTTTCTGGGGTGTCGAGCTATTTGTTAGAATTGCATTTATTATTTTCCATGTCTGTCGCGGATTACGCAGGTTTTCTTTAAATATAGTCGTGTAGTATTTGGTTTTAGCATATCTTCTATAGTTGGTAACTTGATTTCTTGTTTTATTTCTCAGTGCTGTGAATATATCACTTTGCTGATTTTTTTTCCAGAGTTTAAACGCATTGTTGCGCTGTTTGATAAGTGCATTTAATTTTGCATCAAACCATGGAGTATTACCCCTCCGTTGGTCTCCTATGCGTAACTCAGATTTATGTTGGGATGATTTTATTGCTGTTTTGATGTATTCATTAAAATTATTATAGTTTTCATTGGCATTACTGGTGGTTTCGTGTGGAAAGTTGTGGGATTCTAAATATGTTTTTAACATGTTTTTATCGGTTTTGGTGTTGTTTGAAAAAGAATGTATTCTATTATTAGTGTGATGTTTCAAGCTGTTTTGGTAATCTAATATCAAAATGTTATGATCACTTAGGTAGGCATCTATATTTGCAGTAGTTGAGGAAATATTTTGTCTGTTTGAGATGATATGGTCTATTAGAGAAGTAGAGGTATCTGTTACTCGTGTAGGATAGGATGTGTTACATATGAAACAGTTGTATGAGTCTAGCGTGTTGATGTACTTAAGAGATGTATTATTTTTTTGAAGAATGTCAATGTTGAAGTCACCAAAGATAAGGGTATCATTTCTACAGTTATTTAAAATAGATTCAAGATACATTAAGAATTCGTTAATGTTTGAGGTAGGCTTTCTGTATATAACATAAATATTTAACGGTTTAAAATTTCTATTACGGATATTAATTCCTAAGAAAGAATTTTCACTACAATGTTTTTCGATAGTTGTAGCATTTAGTGAATGGTGTGTGTAGAGAATCACCCCTCCTCCTCTTTCATTGGTGCGAGACGCGAATGTACTTTGGTAGCCGTCGATGTTGAAGAAGCACTCCTCACCATCTTCCAACCAGGTTTCGGATATTGCAAGTACGTGTACAGTGGGTTTGATGCTCTTTAAAGTTTCTTCAATCTCGTCAATTTTATTTCTGATACTTCTCGCGTTAAGATACATTATTCGAAGGCTATTTTTTATTGGCTTATAGTCTTCAATTTTCTCATATTTGTATTCATTTATACTGGCCTGGGTCCCGGATGCTGTAGTTACAGTTGAGTTAGCCATAGTCAACTCTCTCCATTGTGCGTGACATCATTATGGCACGGTAGGGGCAGTCCTTATCGTTTGATCTGTGTTTTGGTGCCTCAATTTTGCCTTTGGCCATTTTAAAGCAGTTCCAGCAACGGAATTCTTCTTTTTGTTCCTTTTTTGAGCATTCAGATGATTTGTGTTCACCAGCACAGTGTAGACAACGATCTTTTGATTCAGTACATCTCGCGGCGGAGTGACCGTATCCCATGCATTTATAGCACTGCATGATTGGGCAGCTGTCTTCGACTCGGACTCGTTGGAAACCTATATTTATTCTTTCTTGTTTTAACATAGCTGAGTGTACTTCTTTTTTGACGATCAGAATAACGTTTCGTAGCCTATCATTTTTCCTGTTGTTTGTGAATCTTAGAATTTTAATAGCTTCCTTATCATTTCCAGTGGCTTCGTAGATAGTATCATTTTGTTGCACAATCATGTCTAATATTTCGGAATCTTGTGTTTCTTTTTCGATCCCCTTCAAGATAACATTAGGTCTAAGACGTTTGCCCTCATGAGCAACCAAGTTACCATTGGTCAGCCCTGGAATTGCTGTTAGGATCTTCTGTGCATCTGACTTTTTAGGGCAGGTAATTATGACCTTGTTATTTTTGGCCTTTGACATACCACTGACACCCACTCTGAGGTCGGCTGGCTTGATAGTATCCTTTATTGTTGAGGTGATGGATTCTGACGTCGCTTCTTGGTCTGATGACGACACTATTACGGCATGTCTGGTGCGATCTCCTCGATTCCCTACTGCCGAGGCGTAACTGAGTACGGGCTCTTTTTGAGAGTTGGCGCAGAAAGCTGACATTTCCCTACAGTGTCTTTCTTCCATCTTCAGTTGACATTCTGCATTCTGCACCTTGGTTTCAAGTAATTCGACTTCCAGAGCATGAAGTTGTTTTCCCAGTGTGGCTCCTTTCTCAATTATCTCCAGCAAAGATGAGATTATTGTGTCGCGGACTTCTTTGGTTATGTTATTTTTGAGAGGCTCGGCTGCTTTCAGTGCCAGAGTGGCAATTTGAACAATATTCATGGCTGTCTCGGACTGTTTCGTTTTCTGGAGAGAAATATATTGGGGGATTTTAACAGAAGGCAGAATCGGTTTGGTTTTGAGAGGAGGAATTTTGTCTTCGTTGATAGATGGAAGCGCTGGACTGGACTCGTGTGTTATTGGTGAGGATCTTGTAGTAGAGGAGAATGTTGTTGCGGTGGTGGTAGAAAGAGCAGAGTTGGTGTTAGTGGGGATTGACGCTTGTTTATTAGTCTTAATTTCCTTCTTTTGTCGTTTGTCCATAACTTTTCTGCTTTCGGCTCGGGTTTGTCTTGGGGACTTAACTAGTTCTGGACTGCTAATGCTCCGGATTATCGGTGACCTCGGCGTGGTTCCCGATTTTTTAAATGGATCTTTAGCCCCTGGGGGGGTACACGGGGGATCTGCCATTTAAAGTTTATTTTAATGTTTACATGTCACTAAGAGTTGTATTGTATTTATTGTAATGTCCTGTTTTTTTTTTTTCACTTGTATATTTATTTTTATATTTACTAATATTTATGGAAAAAAAATAGATATAAAACGGTAATTATTTATTTGGAATAAATGGGGTTCGAACTGTCGTTCTTCGAAACTCGGCGCTAACGCGTTCGCCTCTAGTCCAAATTCCACTGTTGTTATACCGTCAAATAATAAATTATTATAATAATAGTGTCAGCACTTGGGATTTTTAAGAATTTATTTAAAATTACTTTAATATGTGTTTTTCGCTTTTGGAATAGTTAACGCCTATTTGTCTGCAATCGGACTAGCACTTTATTTGTATAATGGGAATTGGCAGAGATACGCCTGTTTTCCGCAAATCGGCTAGCACTGGTAAAAGGTAAACAAAGTGAGCTCACTTTCAACCAATCGTCATGCAGCTACTTAAACTACCCGGTTTTAACAATATTATTGTTATTCGCTAGAATATCACTTGTAAATATTGCACTTGTAATATTTTCCGATGGAATACCGAGAGGATAAAAGAACACCGTTATAGCCCGCACAAAACTGCACTTATTTTCAAATTTGTATGTTCGAATTCACTTTTTTTACACACTTTCGGTTGTTTATCGTAAGAGCATTTAATAGTTATTTAATAATTATAAGTCTATATCTATAAGATACGTACGAGAAATTGACGCTGAATTGAAAGACATTTATTGATCCCTTGCAAAGGAGAAGTATTTAAAATTTAGTCGATTACAAAGATTTTAATTTTTCAAATTTCAGATTTCACGCCAATAAATGTAAGATTTTTTCAAATACATAATTTAACCATTTGATAAGAATCATCGCAGCAAAAATCCCAGTACAGTTTTGGTCGCTTATTTATTGTTATTGTGTTTAATTTGTTGAATTAAATTGATTTATTAAAAAAAAATCTAATTTAATAATGTCATTTTTTTTATTTTGTTTATTGATTTATCGTTAATTATCAAAATCAGAACAAAAAATAAAGAAAACATGCGTTAACTCTTCAAGGTAACATTATGGGTTAACATTAGATAGATATTGCAATTTATGACATGTTACGTTAGGTCACACATAATTTTTTAAATAATTTTTGTACAAGAGTCCAAACCACTTCAAACCGTAATTCAAAGACTATGGCATCCCAAATTGGGGAATATTGTGAGGCTGAAGGTAATGGGGAAGGGACGGAAATGGGAAAGAAGAAGGTCGGGAAGTACCTGAATATTCAGATCTGGTCACCAAACACGACCAAAGTCATTTCAAGTAACGTTTCAATTCTGAAAAGTGGTCTTACATTAGGGTGATATTAAGAGTATTTTCCACTCTGGAACGTGCTGAAAATATAATTTATATATTTAAATCAGTAATTGTTAGTCGAGAGCCTTACCCGTCGACCACGGAAGCCTAGAATAGCATATCAACCAATTAGAACATAACTGTAATAAAAGCGTTCATTATGGTATTATTTAGATTATGAACTATTACTAGGCAGGAGGTAGGTATCAAATATGAGCGTAGCTATGGCAGGTTTTATAACAATTACTTTATTTTAATTCTCAACCAAAAGTTTCTCTGTAATTGCGTGAAGTCATAGATTATCACGAGTCGCAGTCCATTTTAAAGCTGGGATTTATGATTTAACGAGTCCCTGTGTTCCGAGGTCATGACTGTAATCAGAAGATTGTGTGAATTAAAGATAAATGTAATAAGCTTTTAACGTTGTCCGTTTAAACGATTTTTTCACTGACATTTTAAGCAATGTAGCTTTCAAGGTTGTCCGTTTAAACGATTTTTTCACTGACATTTTAGGAAATGTAGCTTTTGACGTTGTCCGTTTAAACTATTTTTTCAATGATATTTTAAGAAATGTAGCTTTTGACGTTGTCCGTTTAAACGATTTTTTCAATGATATTTTAAGCAATGTAGCTTTTGACGTTGTCGGTTTAAACGATTTTTTCAATGATATTTTAAGCAATATAGCTTTTGACGCTGTCTGTTTAAACGATTGTTTTACTGACATTTTAAGTAATGTAGCTTTTGACGTTGTCCGTTTAAACGATTTTTTCAATGATATTTTAAGCAATGTAGCTTTTCACGTTGTCCGTTTAAACGATTTTTTCATTGATATTTTAAGCAATGTAGCTTTCAACTTTGTCAAATTGAACCATTTTTTAAATGACATTTTAAGCAATGTAGTTTTTTACGTTGTCCGTTTAAACAATTTTTTCACTAACATTTTAAACAATGTAGCATACATTTGAATTGAGCAGGCAAAGTTTCCGACATTCTACGAAAAAAATAAATGATTTCAGAATATTTTTTATCGATATAGAAATAAACCGATATTTAGACGATTGAGGGATACGTAACATATTAATTATCATTATTTGAGGCCCTGCTGAAAACCAACATATACCGGGTTCTGTATGTACAGCTGAGGCCCCGAACAGTGACCTTTCTGTCATTATTTGAGGCCCTGCTGAAAACCAACATATACCGGGTTCGGTATGTACAGCTGAGGCCCTGAACAGTGACCTTTCTGTCATTATTTGAGGCCCTGCTGAAAACCAACATATACCGGGTTCGGTATGTACAGCTGAGGCCCTGAACAGTGACCTTTCTGTCACTTTTTGTAAAAGTATTGTCAAGTCAAATAAATGATATTGAAATGTTACAAGCCAATGATCTATTGATAAATAATTTTTTTACTGTATATATAATTTATTTTATATGTTTTTTTTATAGAGTTTGTATGAAAGATGTAATTGGAAAAAAGATGAAAGTAAAATGCTTCTTGAAAATACAAACAATATTTTCTTAATTACATACGTAGAACATTTCAAACTATTGAATAAGAATTTTGTATAGGTCTGGTAGACGTAGCGATTCAATGTGTGGGGAGGGGAAGGAGATGGGGAAGAGGAGGTGGGGCTGGCTATACCTGGCTATTCAGATATGGTCACTAAACACGGCTAAAGCCATATAATGAAGTATAGCCCTTGTTTTTGTAGGTCTAGTAGACAAAGCGATTTAATGTATAATTAAGTCTAGCCCTTGTTTGTATAGGTATGGTAGACGTAGCGATTTAATGTATAATGAAGTATAGCCCTTTAAAAACGGAAAGCATTTCGGTTTTTTCTCAGAAAAAAAACAGGTTACAGGGAGTGGGGTAATGTAGGTAATGTGAAGCATACAATTAAATTACGTAGCAAAGCAAGAAACTAAAATATAAAATTTAAATAAACGTCGATTTATCGGCACTGAGAATGAAACCGAGAAATGTTTAAGGCGGAAATATAAAAATAGAATTTAATAAAAATAAATGTTCCTGTAAGAGGCATTAATGATAAGTACGAATATTGAAATTTATTAAAAAAAAGATTTATATTAATCATCAACAAAAACACTTCTTCCCCTATATACCTACTCATATAAATAATCCTGTAATATTTATTTATTTCTACATTATTTTTTTTCTACGTAAACATATATTTTTCATTTAATCTCATAAACATGATAACGATGTAACCATAACTACTCGTATACCATGTCCGTTACCTGGGACATATTATCACATCCGACCTAAAAACATCGAGGATATGGAAAAACAAAGAAGACGATATCCGTTAGAGCAGGTAATCTGTCAACCCGTTTTCAAACGTCAAAAGGATACTATTCAATGCATTCTGCATGTCGCTGTATACGTTAGAAATGTGGGTGAATTACACTGCATCCCAATGGCATAAGCTAAAAATCGCTTACAATAATGCTTATTACCAACTATTCCGCCTACCGAGATACTGCAGCGCTACGGAAATGTTCCTGGAGGGGCGAGTGCACTCTTTCAGCTCTGGGACGGGAGATGTCCTAATATCATTCATAAACGGCTGCTTGCACACATTTTTCACTTAAATTCCGCGTTCTTTGTACCTATCTATGTATTATTATAATTATTTTATATATTATATCAACATATGGAATATATTGCATTACATTATCCCTGCTTACATTTTGGAATAAACTCGTATTATTATTATTAAATATATATTTTTTTTAATATTATATTTGTTCCATAATATATTATTAAACTAATATTTTTACTAAAATATAGGAGCAAATGCTTCCAACAGAAGAGCAATATAAATCATAAGATACAAAATAACCCATGGTAACTTAATTATTATTTTATGTTATTTGTATCATTAAGACTAATAATGAAATTTAAACAAATCTCTTACTGTAGTTTTCTGAAAAATATTATTAAAAATTATTCACTCTGAGTGCACTTGACGCAAATTTTATTTACTCGACTGTGGTCGGTTCAAAGGCTTCAAAGCTGTAATTCTTGTTAGCTAGAATTAAATATTTCAATGAAGTAAAATACTTTTTGTTTTCAATGCAACTTTTATAAAATCCCGTAGAATTGAAGTGTTTTTTTAAAGTATCTGAGATTTTTTACTTATTGTTGCCAAAATACACTAAAACCTCTAAAGGAAACAAATATAAGGCTCTGAAAGTGCTACAACTAGAAACAGAATTTAGAATCAGTTCCAAATTAGATGTAAAAGTCGTATTTTCGAAATACCATCGACAATTTCTACTCAATACTCAAACAAAAAAAAATTGTTTAATGAATTATGAATGGAAAAAATTCTAGTATGTTTTGCTTGCCCTGTGATTAGTTCAAATAAGGTTAAACTCCTACTTTCCACTATTTTCTTTTTTTTATCATTTGGTAGAGATCACTCTTTGTGAAACTTTGATTTAAATATATATTAAAATACGTTAATTAATTCTTTATGCCAACATGGCGAACGTTTGATAAAAGATTTTGAATTTGAAAAGCAGAGTAGTACCCACGCTTCGAAGCTATATTATGTAGGGCGGAACGTGAATGAACATTCCTTTGGTACCATTCACAGTCAGTTTCATTAGGAATTGTGGCGATGTTGAATTAAAACGGTATTTGTACGTTATTTTATGTTAAGTTAACTTAATTTTCTAACGTTAGCAAAATGCAAACCATTGCTTTCATTGTTACACCACCGCAAGTCAAAATGTATCAATCTAGTATTATGGTCTTTGAAGTTTTGGATCGACACTATGTTTTCGAGGAAATACTGATTTGTGATAGGCTAGTACGGCCGAGTGGCTGGCCTCGCAGAAGGGGTGTGGGAAGTTTAGCTGTCGCGATTTCGGTGGTTTATTTATGGTGGAACCTAGAGCATCGTACCTTCGCTCTCCTGATAAATAATCCTCAGCAATTAGACGAGTCCCTTCTACATGACACAAAAATAACATCGAAGAGACCCCACCACTTTCCCAACAACGATATAAGGAAACTGATTGTTTACTTTCTTCATCGTACAGACTTTTTTTTTGTAATAATAGAAGCTGAATTAATTATTCTGAACGATTGTAGAACCTTCAGGGTCAACTAATAATTTATCTTCTATCTTTTTTATCTACGTTATATTATATATTATATATATATATATTAGGGTGTCCCAGGACATAAGGAAGAATTTTTTTTTCATGAATTTAAATATGCATACCCTATTATTTTATTCCATTTGATCCCAATAACTCATATAATAAATATTATTTTGATTAAACACCGGCAACCCATGCCGACTTGATGCCAAAAATATGATACAGAGTTAATATGGAAGAATTTTCAACTTTCATTTTTGTCGGATAAATAAAATTTAAAAATGCACAAATGTTCAATTATGTAGTATTTCATATTTAAAAATGGTTTATTGATTAAATTTTTTCTTCATAGTTTGTTCTTTACAGTCAGGATAAATCTTCCGGTGTTCCTGAACGGATCGTAACAAAAATTATTTTTGTTCCTCTTCGACCGTGAGATTAAGCCATGAAAATCTTGCATTAACTTCACAGTTCTTTCAGCTGTATCATTCACTACCCTCAGCGGCGACACCTTCTTTCTGACTTCTTGATACGAAGCATTATTTGACCACATCGTAGGTAATTCGTTAAGAAAACTGGCATCTGTTTTCAAACGATCAAACAAATACTTGCTCTTGACTGAAATGAAGTCGTAAATATTTTTCTCAGAAACAAAAGTCACTAAATTATGATATGAACAAAAACATCAATACAAATCATAATTTAAACTACTTAATAAACGTACCATACAGTTTACCTTCCTTAAGATCTTCCTTCGATGGGATGTAACGTTTGTCATGGGTTGATAATTTTTTTTTTTTGATATTTCGAGCATTTTTATTTTAGTTGTTTGATCCACAGCGTCGTCAAACAGCTATAAAATAGATCTTTCATCGGTCAAATACCATAACTGCTTACTGAACAGAAATAAAGCTGCCATTGAGATGTTTTCATCAATTTTTTCTTAAGCCTTCATCGATTTCAAAAAGCACAAGTCCTGGTAAGGTGCTTTAACTGCTATAATACATTGTAGCCATGGCTTGACAAAGGATGTTACTATGAACAGGCAAACGTCTAAAAGTGCCGCCTTATCCTTACCGGCAATTTTAAATTGCGCACAAATTAATGATATTTTCAAGGAATAAAGCGCCTTTGCCATCCATCGAGCACCTGGAGGCCGAATCTTAAATTTTCTCGCTGTATCTTCTCCTAAAACTATCACACAGAGCTCTTAAAACTCTCAATAGTCATCTCCAAGTATTTTTGTTGTCAATGCAGTACGGTAAAAGTCAAGCAAATCATCGATTTCGGAAGCGGTTAGGTGCAATGTGAGATTTTCTCTGTAGCACTGAATTTTATCGGGATCAACATTTTTACAGATATCTCGAAACTTTTTGAAGAGTGGTATGTCAGGGCTTGTAGTCACTTGACTTATTTTTACTTCAAACACAGCTTTTAATTCCAACTATGGCTATATTTGGTATATATTGACAGTTAAATTCACTTTCCGGATATTGTAGAACAAAACTTCAAGAACTTGTCCATTAGATGGCAGTTTAGAACCCGATATTTGGTGTTTTACGACTCCTATTAAAAATATACTCTTTTTAGAAGTGAGTAAATCTAACAACATCTTGCCTGAACGAGTGATTTTCGTTTACTAACAAAATAGCAAGTAACTACAAGCTCATCAACACGTTTGCTCGCTGGCGTCTTAATGTACAAGTTCTGACATCTTTCGATGCAAGTCGGCACGGGTTGCAGTTGTCCAAAGTAAACGAATTTTTTTTTAATAAGTGTTTTGTCATTATTAAAACAAAATTAGAGGGTATGCATTAAAAAATAACAACTTTAATTTTTTTGGGACACCCTAATATATATATATATATATATATATATATATATATATATATATAAATAAAATGTTAACGTTTTTCCAAAATCGTAAATATCCGAAAGTTTATCACCGATTGCTTTGAAATTTTGACACAACTTTGCATTCAAATACGCGTGTGTTTTATTTATCTATATTATACATCAAGACGTCACCCGTGACAGATAAAAACATGCTTTTTTGTCACATGTGACAGGTAAAAACATGCTTTTTTGTCACATGTGACAGGTAAAAACATGCTTTTTTGTCACATTTGACAGGTAAAAACATGCTTTTTTGTCACATGTGACAGGTAAAAACATGCTTTTTTGTCACATGTGACAGGTAAAAACATGCTTTTTTGTCACATGTGATAGGTAAAAACATGCTTTTTTGTCACATGTGACAGGTAAAAACATGCTTTCTTTGCAAAATAGCGCCGTTTGTTGGACAAAAATGTTTCTTTTAAACAGCGCGATCTGTCGGACGTAAAAGCAACACCATTGTTTCTTTATCTGCACAAAAAGACTGAGCCAATAATTTATCCTAGTTATTGCCGGATCTGAAGAGAAACAAAAGTAAAAAGTTTATAACTAAATTTATATACACATTTAAAAAATAATAAGAAGATATCTAAGGCAGCTGACTCAATGTCACATGGCTGTCTCATAATTAATTTGCGTTATGATTAACCTGGTAGCAAACAAGTTTTAAGCGCACCTCAAAAGTACGACGTGCAATAGAAGAACATTATTGTCTCGTACTTTCATTATTCCCAGATGGGTCAAAAGGAGACTATGGTTTCAACAAGATGGTGAAACTGCACGAAAAGCTCGTATTTCAATAGCTGTCTTAAGGAATCAGTTCTAATCTCCAGATGTGGCTATATTCACTGGCCTAATTGATCATCTGATTTGTGTGACTTCTTTTTGGGAATCCATTCTCACATCCATATCCCGAGTATACGTTGACAAGCCAGACTGCCTTGGAGATCTGAAGACCAAAATGAAGAAGGAAATCTAACTTCTCCTGGAAATTCCCATTTCGACAAAGTGAAATCCAAAATTTCTCCGATAACCAGTGTACTCTATCGAATTCAACGTGTGCTCCATACATCTCGACTGCTTGCCACATATTATGCTATGATCCACTCTCATCTGAGTTATCTAGTTAGTCTCTGGGACACCATTACCAAAAAAACATCCGAAATACAAGTCATTCAAAAAAGAACAGTAAGTGAATATACATATCATCTACCATGGGATACACATGTCAAAGATATATACGAGTACTTACAGACACAAATATTTCCTTTTAAGATTCTGACAAAATATAACATCACAACTGCCATTCTACAAACAATTCAACACTCCTAACACACCAACAGAGAACCAATATTTCATTCCGACATACTCGTACATTAGCTCAAAACACGATCACAACATCAAATATACTTATCTTTATCTACTCAAACGACTAAATTTGGATTCAATACATCGCTTAAAGAAATACAACGCATTATCTTGTAACCTACAACTTCCAGCAACGAACAGAAAAGCAATGGCAAGAGCTCTTAAAAGCTATTTCCTCAGCAGTTTTATTAATGAGTGACACTTCTTTGGAAATCCAAAAAAACTTCTGTGTTTATTTCTTGAAATGTATTTATGAAATATTTTCCATTTAAGTGTGTTTAGTCTGTCTGGTCTGTTTTAAAATCTATGTACACTGTTCAATTGTTCATTGAATTCCCTTTCAAATTTTTTTCTTGTGTAAAAATAGGTTTCTTTTATTTAATTAATGTCAATTAATGTCGTCTTACACGAAACAAGTTCTTATTAAACTCCCTGGGAATAATATATTATAAATATTATTGTAATTATTTTGTAATGTATTATCATTAATCGTAAGGTCTAGGCCAGGGATGATATCCGGGCCAGGGCGCTGATGGGATCCCGAAGAGTCCATGGTAATCCGTAGTCCGTGCAGAGACGGAGCGTAGGTATGGTAGGTCCGTGTAGCGGATCAGTGGAGTAATGGCAGGGCGCGAGGCTGGGGAACCGGCCATAGCGACCAGGGCAGCAGCGCAGGGCTTACGGGTTGGTCACTGTAGTTGATACTGCTAATTGATGACTGATTGAGTACCTTACCGCTGCCGCATATATAAGGTGTAGAACGTTCCCGAACATTCTAGTTGCTATGTCTACAAACATTGACAAACAAACTTCTAGGCTACGGCTGAAATTTCCAGTATGTTCTATGACGGCCTAAGTACCTTAGCGCTTGGCACTGTGTACTAAGAAGTACTTCACACCGTCTGACTCGAGTAGTGGCATACCACTACACTCCCAACCGTCTGGAGCAGTGAGACCACGGCATTCCCAATTGGGGAGTATTGTGGAGCTGAAAGTGGTGGTGAAGAAGAAGTTTGGGAGGTACCTGGCTATTCAGATATGGTCACCAAATACGGCCAAAGCCGTTTCAAGTAACGTTTAAATTCTGAATGGTGGTCTTAAACTAGGGCGATACTGAAATAATCTTCCACCCTGGAACATGCCGCAAGTTTACTATATATTATTTTAATTTAATAATTATTGAAATAACACAAATCAATCAAATAAAAAATATATATATTGCGCCGATAAGTTAAATATTACGAACAGGTATAGAATTTTTTTTAAATAAGGGTTAATTCTGTAAAAAATAACCAACGTTACTACTTGTACTTAGCTTTGTAATATGCCTTATACATTTCATAATTTTATTTCCTACCCACAAAATTATTTTTTAGTTCAGTTGAAATTCACATATCATCCTATACCTGTGTTTGATTACGGAGCCCTCTTGTTAACCATGTACAAATTGAAAAGCCATTGAGCTCGCTAATTTGTGGCTGTAAAAAGTGAACTATAATCAACCAGCGCAATTTAGAAAAGCGGAAGAATAAAAAACGGTAAGTCAGCATTCCAGAATTCCAATCCTCTACTATCAGCTGTGTGACGGTGCCTTGATTCCATCCCCAACAGTAACTATTTGAGTAGGTGGGGGCATGTAACGTTAATTTAATTTTTTCAGAATTTATGAATATATCGTTGACGTTATGTACGAGATTCCTAACTAAATACTTGTATCGCCCACGCAGCTACTCAGCTCGCGTAGAGCTTTTTACGTATGACGAAAACCCTTGGGTTTTCCTGAATGGGAGTTCCTCCTCCCAGAAGCACGGTGATTTATTTAAAATTTAAGTGAAGATGTTTGACCTTCAGCACAATTTATTTGTTGGTTTTATATTTAAAAAAACATATTTTTTCCTAATGTGACACCTTAAAAGAATTTCCTAATCTAACACAGAAAAAACATTATTATTACTTGATTGGGCGATGTTGTGCAGAGGGTTTAAGAGCCGGTTATAATGATTTTTTTAATGTACACGGAGAACAATGAGTATGGCTGATTTATTGAAATCCTGTTAAAAACATGATTGCACTCCATTTCCTAGTAAAATAACCTCCGAATTTAACAATAACTTTGAATGAACATTTCAAACTTTGCAGCAGAGGCGAGTGATTTAATATTTATGAATAGACATTTAAACAACACCATCGACTGTACTGAATTTCAGTTTCTTATTAATTTAAACATACCTTTGAGATTTACACGATATACAGTGCTATTCCACAAGCTTAATTACAAAACAAATCCAGCGTCTAATTCACCAATAAACCGAGCTCTTCATACTCTAAATAATACTTGACATTTTTTCGGATTCACTGCCCAAATTCAAACGTGGCATCATGTCAATTACATAAACTGTTCAATGCGCATACGTATACACATACACACACCTGCATACTACACATGGCACATAGTAATGACTTTATATACATACCACTTACCAGACATTACAAGGAAACATATCATAGGTACCCAACATAAAATATCTAATTCCTGTAAATTGTTTAATCACTGTAACTCATGTACTGTTTATTACTATAATATAAAGTAAATAAAAATATACAAGTCCATTCTGAATATATCAGAAAACGTGTTCATGCAGCTGTGCCTTTCCTGATAAATATAATGACGAGATGCAATAATATTATAATTTTATTGAACACGTGTTCCAACATCCTAATTTACCTACTATTTTTTTTAGAAAACTTGTCAATTCAATCGTTAAAGGCCTGCAGTTCCGTTTTTAACAGGAAAACGAATAATTTGACCAGATTTTTAGCAATATTATAAATAAGTAAGATTTCTTCGTGTTGGTTTTGAAGAGACTTAAAGATAGAAGACATGTTAATGTCGTCCGACTCGTTCTAATACTGTAGACTTTGACTGTGAACGAGTAAGTACTCTCCTGTTGTTTGGTAATTATCTCGCCGGTGAACGCGTTTGGTGAATTACGTTTAAAATCTCGATTGAAAAAACACTCTTCTTTGTTCCTATAATAGGAAGAATAATTAGTTTCTAATAGAAAAATGTGGTAATTAGGTAGAGCTAATTCATAATTACGGTAAAAATCGAGCAATTTAATCGCATAAGGACTTCGTGTTGCTAGATTAAAACTAGATTTTTGTGACACGCGATTCTGGAAAATAAACCAACCCAGTAGAAAAACAACAACAAAGTTTCCGTACCGTTGAAAGGTATTTGTGCAAAACTGACTTATTCCAATTTTGATAAAATATACCAGTGAATGCAATATTTTCTTAATATATTTCTACTTTCTTAAACAATGCTACAATGGCTACTTATTCCCATAGGAAAATAACTGTTTCTTGCAGTCTTATTCCATCCAATGTGACTATCAAAATAGACTTATTCTAAGTAATCTAGCACTATCAAAGCCTTTCCTAAAAAAATAAATTAAGTTGTTTACAGGTGAAAAAATACAATAAGCAGTAATTGTTGATTGAAGTACTAGAACATATTGAATTATTTGGCGTTTTGGAAATAAGCCGACGTAGCTCAGTGGTCCAGAGCACCTGAACGGACATCAAAAGGTGCGGGTTCAATTAGATATCTTCAATTTGTACGGATATTTCAGGCGACTAATTATTTATTGGTTATTATAATTTGTTAGGCTTATTCTATTTCTGCCAATAGAAATAGAGCATTTGGTCCATGAAAAATGCTGTCAGTTACTTTACAAGGCGTTTCAAAAGATTATTCTAAAACAGTTGGTTTCTAAACATGATTATTCCAAGATTGTCCTGCAAAACTAATTTATTCTAAATATTAGTTGAAAATATCTAACCCTTTTAAATATTTGTTTATATTTTATGATTGATATCAAATATTATTAAAGTCATCTATTAAAAAAAAAAAATAGATTTTAAGTCACATATTTGACACCTGTATCAGTTTTTTTATAATTTCCCAACAAAACTTTTAGGTGGAATAAGTCAGTTTAGCAAAACAACCCATCCTATGTTAACAGCTTATCAGTTATACTCTGGAAACTGGCTTCATTTAATTTTCATATCAACGTAAAGTAAAAGTTAGTAAACAAAAACTTCATCTGATTCCGAAAGCAAAACCTCTCACTGCAGTGTGCCGAGGGATGTGTTAATCAGTTATGATTGTTTTATTTGGAATTCTCTGTTTTAAATTCAAACATTGTAATTTCTTGAAAAAAAATACTGTCATAGAAAAAAAACTCACTGGTTACATTTTTTTTTCGAGTTCAGACTTATTGAATGCAAAAAAAGGAATAAATCAACACCACCCAAAATAGTAAAAATCTTAAAAGTCTTTAATGTGTGGACGTTTTAGGAAATCAAAATATACTATTAAGGAAGAAATCAATAGAAAAATATATCATTTTTACTATCAAAGACAATTTTACCCATTCTTGAACTAGAATTAGAAACAGAAAAACATACGATCGCATCTAGGACATGAACCTTAGGATCCTCGCCTTGCCGGAGCGCCGCTCTACCAATTGAGCTAATGGGACCATATCTCCTTCGGTCGTATTTAATTGTATCATACTTCGAATAATAACTAACAACATTATCTTTTATTAAAAAAATCGCTTTTATTTGCTGCTATCTTTATGTATGATCGCAAGATTCAACTCGAACTAAATGCAATCTAGACAGCGTCTTTGATAAATACAGGGTATTCCAATAAGAGGTGTCATTTTGAATAGCCCGCCATTTAGGTAGATGTAACTTTTGAAGTTGTTATTTATTGACATTTGACAAGTAGAAACTACGTTATTAATAAAAATGAAACGATGCATGCTTCAACAACGCATTGAAATTATTAAAATTCACTATAAAAATGGTGAAAATTTGGCAGAGACGGTTCGTAAAACTCGAGCATTTTTGGGTCGTCGTGGAGCACCTTGTCGGACCGCAATACAGAAATTGGTGAAAAAATTCGAGCTGTTGGGATAATTTAGTGATGTGAAGAGTAAAACTCGTGCACGTCGCTCAAGAACAGCCGAGAATATGGCTGTTGTAGCTGAAAGTATTGAAAAAAACCCAGGTTTGTCCATTCCTCGTCGTTCTTTGGAATTGGCATTCCACAAACGTCATTACACCGTATTTTGCATAATGATTTGTGTTTTAAGGCTTATAAAGTTCAGTTAACACAAGAATTCAAGGCGGCCGATCATCAACAACGTCGTGTCTTTGCTGATTGGGTCCTTGAAATGCGTGAAAATGATCCGAAATTCCATCGAAAAATCATCTTGAGTGATGAGGCCCATTTCCACCTCGGTGGCTTCGTCAACAAGTAAAATTGTCGCATATGGGGCTCGGAAAACCCAAGAGTTATTGTTGACAAGCCTCTCTATCCTCAACGTATGACTGTTTGGTGCGGTTTGTGGTCCGGCGTAGTCATTGGACTTACTAGTCTTACTTTTTCGAAAATGAGGCTGGAGCAACAGTTGCGGTAAATGGATTGCGCTATCGAGAGATGATTGATGATTTTTTATGGCCGAAATTGGATGGTATTGATCTGGACAGCGTTTACTTTCAACAAGACAGCGCTGCGTGCCACACAAGCAATGAAACCATTGATCTTTTACTAGAAAAACATCAAAATAACACCTCTTATTGGAAAATCCTGTATATACTATTTTAATTTTAATGTGCAACATTTATTCA
The DNA here is from genome assembly GCF_061612785.1 of Hesperophylax consimilis. NCBI lineage: Eukaryota > Metazoa > Arthropoda > Insecta > Trichoptera > Limnephilidae > Hesperophylax > Hesperophylax consimilis. The sequence goes on from NC_142846.1 coordinate 8,250,867, forward strand.
CTTTTCTGCAAATCTATCGAGTATAACCTCAAATTGTAAAATTATTAAGGACAGTATAAGCGATTCTTCGCTTATATTACATTTTGAGGTTTTAATCATTAAGTTAATTAAAAAAAATGTTTCTTTATTTGTATTTGAAGGTGGATTGAAACAAATAATTTCGATGATGATACAATCATATTTAAAGAATCTCAACAGAAATTAGCTTTTGGAAATATATTTCAAATCTTTTTTGAAAGGAAATAAGTTTTCGGAAGTTCACCGATTTGAAACTCGAGTTTTAAAACTCTGGCAATAGAACTAAAAGTTGGAAATGACAAAGAATGTCTCCAATTTCATTAAGAGAAAAAAAATAAAAGGTCACAGTAATTCAATATTTAATTTATCATTTTGGTAAAATGTTATTAAGGAATTTATTTATGTCGAAAGACTGTAAAAAGTGTTTAAATAAGTATCAAATCTTCGTGTAGATTTTTCACGAATTACAAAAAAAAAAGTTGATTTTATCGGAAATAAACTAAAGCATTCAATTTTTTTAAACTACTTTATGAAGTAGTGACCGTTAATCTAAAGTTTTGTGATATTTAATGTTATTTTTTTACCAAATGCAAATACGTTTCATTTTTCTTAACACAAAGGGGTTTGCCAACCTTTAGGTTAGTCTGCAAGCATTCATCCGAAGCAGTCATCCGAACCAATTTGATTAAGAATATTAGAAAAGTTTTTGCTTGACAAAAGTTCACAAAGAAATAATAAAGTCCATTGAAAAAAATCGATGCCATTATTGAATTTTCGTTGACTTGCAATTATGGATAAAAAATATGTTTTGAAATCTTAAGTTGGGATTTCCTCATCCAATGTGGATTTATATATTTTTTTATTGTTAAGCCGCGCAAGAGTCTCAACTGCTCCCAACCGTCTGCCAGTGACACTTTGGCAACCTTATTGGGTTTGTTGTGAGGCTGAAGGTAGAAAAGAGGGGAAGGAGATGGGGAAGAGAAAGGTGCAGAAATACCTGGATATTAAAAGCTGCTCACCAAACACGGCCAAAGTCGTTTAAAGCAATTGCAACGTTTCACTTCTGGATGGTAATTTTACATCAGGGCGATATTGAGATTATCGTCCACTTTAGAACGTTCCGCAATAATATATCTCGGATTATTTTGAATGAGAGATTTATAAATTTATGTGTTTTTTTTATTTTATTTTTTTTTTTGTTACATACATGGTTTTAAAATACAAATTATGTTTTTTACATACATATTAAAAAAAGAAAGAAACAATGCGAATTACAGAAAAGTATATGTACACATGCACATATGTATACATATATAGTGTATTACACACCATACATAACATACACACACAATACACGTACACACACACGAGTTCATAAACAGCATATACATAAAAATAATAATATGCATAAATGTATGATAGCAAAAAAATCCCACATAGGCATCGCCAGTTCGTGGGTATACTTGTGTTTCTTTAAGGCAGTTCAGTGTTCAGATGGTCGATCATTTTTTCCAAATTTTCGTATCTTGATTCATTATCAAATATAAATTCTGTGTTTTTGGCAAAATAACCTACGATTAGATTTGATATAATTGTATTTAAAGCAAAAATGAAAGAAGATTTTTTTCAAGTTAAAATTTTAAAATATAAGCTCACGGTGTATGTTTGAGGAAGTGTTAAAAACTGGCTAAAAAGATTTTGTATTCTTACGTCTTACAGTTTTTTTATGGCATTTTTTTATAACGGAAACCCTTGATAACCATCTTGCAATCACGCTTTTATACGAGACGAAAGGTTTAAATGTCGTTACTCGCAAATCTCTTATTGACAAATGACTTATCTCCTCATTTATCTTTCTAGATAAGTTGGCATAACATTTCTGTTTCATTTATTTAAAAAAAGGTTATTCGCAATCGTGCCCTCTGATTCCTTCAAATATTTATATAAAATTAATTATACAGTTATTTCAGTTTATTCTGTGAGAGTTCTATGTCGTCCTATTTGAAATATTTAACTTTATTCTTTTCCTTTCATTTTTAATTAAAATTCATTTGGCTTTTTCCCAAACATATTTTATATTTTTTAACATATTTTTAATATAGATAATGCCCAAGAAATACAAAGAGCTTATTTTTCGTCTATTGACTATTTTACTTTAAATAATGTTCTATGTTACATTTTGTCTTCAGTTCTATACACATCTTTGAATCATTTTGTTTATGCTTTTATGAATAAAAAGTGTCCAATCTTTGAAAAAGATTGTCGTAATTACCTGCCAAAATTCTTGCATTCCATTCTAAAAGCCCTACAGCAACGTCATCTCACCTTTATTACAAGTTCATCTGAACTATTTACACGCAATTTCCGAATATATAATTAATACAACGCATGTGTCTATTATTCGAATATAACCTACAAACTACTGTTTAAAAAAACCCTTGTTTAGACAGAGGAGCTCGATTTACACCCGACTCAAGACCTTCAGAGACTAACAAGAGATCGTACACTGTTATATGGTTTGTAAGCTGTACCACTATTGGTATAAGGTTCTGGACTATTCATACGATTCATTGTTACGCGGATGACAGTACAGTTCATGATAGCTTTTTGTTTGACAGGCCCCCAGAGGGCACACAAACTCCAACGGCTAGGAGGGCTTTGAAGCAGAGAATGGACGGTTATCTCGAGAGTATTTCCTCCTGGGGTAAAAATAATCTCGTCGAATTTAATGTTTCAAAGTTAATCCTGTCTGATTACGTCTAAAAGGGATCTAAATGATTATCTAGTCTCCTTCAACGGAAGCGATCTTCCGAACAGGCCTTCTATTTTTTTTTTTATAGTGAATACCTCACAAGAGTCCCAACTGCTCCCGTCTGGAGCCAGTGAGACTATGGCATCCCCAATTGGGGGATGTTGTGAGGCTGAAGGTAAGTGGGGAAGGGAAAGAGGAAGGTGGGGAAGTACCTGGCTATTCAGATCTAGTCACTAAACACGGCTAAAGCCATTTGGAGCAACGTTTTAATTCTGAATGGTGGTCTTACACCAGGGCGATACTGGTAGTATTTTCCACTCTATTGATATGCTTGGTGTAACTATAAGTGACCAGCTCAGGTATGGGGGCTCCATCGAAGCCAGAGTAAAGCTGGCCTCTCAGAAGCTGGGCGTACTGTACAGGGCCCGCAGATACGTTAATAGTACACAACTGCTGACCCTGTATAAATCGCAAGTGCGCCCTACTGTCGAATTTGGCAGCCATCTCTGGTCCGGAGCCCCTAAATACCTGAAAAAAACCCTTGACTCTGTGCAGAAACGGCCGGTCCGTTTGGTAGATTCCCCAATCTTAACAAACGGACTGCAATCTTTAGAGCACAGGCGTCAGGTAGGTATGCTGTCCTTGTTCTATCGGTATTACAATGGAAGATGCTCTGAGGAACTAGCGTCATTGATCCCTTCGGCACCGGTGCGTAGTCGGGATACACGCCAAACGCGCGCCCAACATTTGTACACAGTTGACATTTGTCACATGAGAACGGGTCGCTTCTACGATTCGTTCTTAAGTTCAACAGCTTGGCTGTGGAACGAACTGTCGGCCTCTGTGTTTCCTCCCTCCTACAACATGGGACTCTTCAAGACCCATGTTCACTCCTTCCTCTCCACAAAAAGACCCTCCACACAGCATCCCCAAAGATGACATAGGCCCTGAGGGAAATTATTTTCTTCAGGGCCTCCTGTGTGGATTTAATATAAAAAAAAATAATAAAAAAAATACAAATGAAACGCCGAGGTTGATTACTATGTTTATTGTTAACCGAGAACACAGGTTACAGATACTTGGTTACTAGTTGCGAGCTGAGATGTGAGAGGGAGATCAAACTAATATATTGGCTTTTATACAACTGCAATACGTCCAGCACCTGACTTTATTGTCCCACAAGTTGCATGAAAACGTTTCCATTAAAACAATATAATCTGAAATTTTTAAATATTTTAGTCCTGCACAATTATCAATTGGGGTATGTTGTCAGATTGAAAGGGGTGGAAAAGGTAAGTAGATAGAGAAAAAAAAGGTTGGAAAGTATCTTGCCATGTAAATCTGCTCACCAAACAAAGCTAAAACTATTTTTAGCGACGTTTTGATACTGAATGCAGACGCGGCTCGTGACCGTAATTACCAGCACTGCATTTCACTTTTAAAATGTACCTAGTCTGTAATTTAGGTGGAGCAAATTAATAAATGGGAACACCTACTGCAATTCATTCTATCTTCTAAGTTATATTTGTAAAATAACTGATTAAATAATACAAAATTATCTCGAAAATAAAGGACACTCAATTCATCGTTGAAAATATAGCGAAACCGTTTGATTTCACCGCTAACGAGTTCCAATGTGTTAATGTTGTTGCGTTAACATTGAACATTAGTATTTCTAAGCGAATCCATTCCAAACGCATTGGAATACACATGATCAAAGTGATGCAAAATTCACTCGCCGTCAAAGCACTTCGATCATGCACGGAATGGGTTATGTATCTGCACTGCTCTAACACGTAATTTGACGTTAAGAGTGTAATCTGTCTCGCTCATGTCACCGTTTCGGCTACTTCGGGCTGTCTCGATACCGCCCGATGCTGTTTTAGTAGTATGGTAAAAGTTGGTTCTGTGCATATCGGGGTATGCACGACCGCTTGCTCTTGCGCGGGATTTTTTTACTAGAAGATAGCTCAAATAATGACCTGACGGGAATTACGAATTTCTTACATCGATCACTGGGGCACAGATGTCGTTGTAATTTGTTATGTGGAGATTGAAGACAAGCAGTTTAATGCACAAATGCACGTACCAAGGAACCGCCTCTGACTGAATGTTGGCCTTTCTCCTGGGCGGTATCAAAAATTCTGTATCATTAGCGTCAGGAGCCGACACTAAATATTGTACCATTAGCGTCATGAACCGTTACTAAATTATATAGCATTAGCGTCAGGAGCCGACACTAAATACTGTACCATTAGCGTCATGAGCCGTTACTAAATTATATAGCATTAGCGTCAGGAGCCGACACTAAATACTGTACCATTAGCGTCATGAGCCGTTACTAAATTATATAGCATTAGCGTCAGGAGCCGACACTAAATACTGTACCATTAGCGTCATGAGCCGTTACTAAATTATATAGCATTAGCGTCAGGAGCCGACACTAAGGACGGGTTGTTTCGGAGAATTTGAACAATTCATCAAATTTCAACGTTCATTTTTGGGATCTGTGAAAGACTTATTAAAGTTCTGTTGTTATATCATTGTAGCCTAGTTGCTTGACAAAACTGAAATAAAAACAGAACTTGAAAAAATCTTTCACAGAACTTGAAAACGAGCGTTGAAATTTGATGAATTGTTCAAATTCTTCGAAACAACCCGTCCTAAATACTGTACCATTAGCGTCAAGAGACGATACTAAATTCTGTAGCATTAGCGTTAGGAGCTTATGCTAATTTCTGTAGCATTAGCGTCAGAAGCCGACACTAAAAACAAATATGTAGTTACTCTGTGTGAAAATAAAATTCCATCGAATATTTCGATTGTTTATGTTTATTGGTACTGATTCTACATTTAATAGTCTTATCGAAAATTCTTTTAGTGAATCTTTTATTTCTACAATGATATGGTTCAGACTACGCTTCATGGAAAACTTCAAATAAAATAGGACTCAAAGAAGTACTTCTGTAAAGGGAATTTGGAAATGAGTTAAGAAATAAATCAGATCTCTTATTCGGAATGTGTGGAAAAAATGACACACTGAACAGAGAAAAGCTCTCGAAAGGATGTGATAAAATCCGTCGTGGTTACTGGGTGTTCACAGTTTTATTTTATTTTCAGTTAATATGTGTATTTTTTGTAGAAATAATGTATTCGAAAAATTATGATAGTGGTTCTCACCATATGGAGATAAGCATTTTGTGTTTGGCGAGGGAATCCAAGCTCAAGTAATAAAATCATACAGGTAGTAATTAATAAAATATTGTGAAATATAATAAACAGAACGAAAAACGTTTTTTTTAATTTATGACAAATATGGATTATTGTAGAAGTTTTGTTTTCAATTTAAGCCGATATTCACGAATATCTTCGATAATTTTTTGATTCAAAGGAAGTTTTTTAAAATAAGTTAGTTCTAGATAGAGGTGTATTTCAAATCTGCTTGGTGTGCAATTTTAGGATCTCAATTTTTTTCTGATAACTTTTTGATAAATTAAATTGTAAGTTTTTTAATTGTTTTTCGTAAAATAATTGTTTTTCAAAAAATTTCTTTTGTAAATTTTATTGCAGTTAGAAATAATATTGTAAAAGGGGCATCAGTAGAAAACGTATATGGTTTTTTCAAAATTACCTTAATTAGCAAACTACGAATTATTTTATTTGGATTTCAAATATTGTCGTTTGTTACTCCCCAGCCAATTATACTATATTTTGACAAAGGTTGAATGAATAATACTCGTTTGTTCCTATTTCAATATTTTCAGACAAGAATTTAATAAATCTATTTGATTTTCGTAGTATAATTATTATAATATAATCATTTAGTATGTTAACTTTACACATCCCTAGTATGGCAATCCAGAGAATACAAAAAATGCATTTATTACATTAACTATATTGCATTAAATAGTAATTAATGAAAATGATTACCAATGTGTAATTTTAAATTTGGTACAGTACCTTGTAGTTAGTTTCATTAGAAATAATCTTTGTGAATTTTCATAAAAATAAAACTAATTTTTAATTTCTTAAAGTCATCTATTTGAATTTAACTTTTGTTTGAGGTAATGAAAGAAACAAAACTTAGAAGTGAAAATCAACCCAATTCTCGAAATCCGATCTAGCCAAAACTCGGCAGATAGATTTTTTGTCGATGGCAATGCATTCTATCAACAATTGGCGGCAATCACGCACACAATTACGCACGCATTTCTCTGAAAGCGCATGGCATTACAGCAGTTAATATACAACAACAATGTCGGTCTTACCTGATCGACATTTGGCAATAATAAGGGGGTATTTCACTATGTCGGGCTAAATATCTGACTAGCTATCCGTTGGCTGGCTTTAAAGATCAGAATAAATTCGTTATTCAACGGCGACCGTTTCACCATTGTTTCCGAGCTTCCGGATAGATAACACTCGAAATAGTCTGGCGACATCGCAAAATGTTTGCAGTTACTCCATCTACTGCCATGGCTGTCATGCGTCACAGTCCGCACACCGCGAAGTGTGCATTTTTTTTGTTATGTTATGTTGATTATCAGGTCATTTTAGATAGATTCGTGTCGAATTAATACATTGTTTCTTATTTTGAACACAATCAAATAATTCAGGATGGATCATACAGGCATTCAAATTCATTCAACAAAATTCGACTCACTTCTCCGCTGTCAAACTCGGAATGTTTTGACGCCATCTTTGATTCGAGGAATAGCGCCTAACGTGAGGTTCGAGCACTGATTAGTCAAATCGAACTTTAACCCGAGCGTTAGCGTTATTCAGATATAGTGAAAACGAAAAAATGACTAATCCGCGGATTAGTGCTTCGTCAGAACATAATCAGAGATAGTGAAATACCCCCTAAGACATTTTAAAATCTATGTATTATGGTAAAAAAAACTGGTTGATTTTTTCAGATCAATTTTAATAACTTCTGGTCAGCCCGGTAGTTTGAGAGTCCTTTTATACGATATTCGAAGGCCGTATTCTCATCGGCAATCGTTGAATTCAAATTTCTCCGTGAATCATCTGTCAAGTCGAATTTTTTACAAAGCTTTTGGACATTTCCTCCCCTAGTGTTAGAGGTAGTGGGACTCGGAATATTGAACAGATGCGGTGGACATTGGATAAGTGTACTTTTAAACAACCCTTCCATTGGGTTCGGACCCTAGATTCACAGAAACAATAATAAAGTACTACGAAGTAACAAATTTCAAAACTAATAAATTCTTCGTATTTAAATATTCTGGTTTCAAAACGATATTTATTTCACCACTAGCTGTACCTCGCCATGCGTTGCTGTGGCTCAATCTGTCTGTGCAGATAGATAAACAATAGCGCGAGATGTTATTACGTCCAGGATATGGGGCCCTTTAGAAAAAAATGTCTGTCCAACAGATGGCGCTGTTTAAAACATAAATATGTTAGTTCAACAGATGGCGCTGTTGGAAAAAAACATGTTTTTACTTCATCGACAATCGTCCTCTTCTTTCTCACAGTTATTTTATGAAAACGAAAAATACAGAAGATACTAGAACGATGACGTCAGAGTATCAGATATCACAAAAAAACTATTTAAGAAGTAAAATGTATAGCTACAACCTTAAAGCTATACAACCTGTCTAAGTTGTAAATTTATTTTTATTTTCATGTTCCAACTGCTTACAACTGCTCCTAAGTTCTAACTGCTTCTAACCGTATGTAGTCAGTGATATTATATTTAGAGGCTGAAGTTAGTGTGGAGGGGAAGAATATTAGGAAGAGGAAGGTGGAAAGTACCTATTTATTCAGACCTGGTCACCAAAGGAAAGTTTAGATTCTGAATGATGGTCTTTCACCAGGGCGCTTTTGAAAGCATAGAAAATTATGACTTTTTATAATTTTGCAAATTCTTTGTATAGCGGTAAAAACGGGATTGCAGGCCTTTAACGAGTAAATTGATAGGTTTTCGGACAAAATTTTAGTAAAATACTAATGTATTATCACGATGCCGATGTCATTACATATTTTCAATCTAAATGCAGGTGCATGGACACGTATGACAATATATTAGGTATTTACTAAAAGTTTATTAGAAATAGACCTACACTCCTGTTTTTAACCGGATTACCAATAATTTAAAGAGATTTTTTTCGTGTACCACTCTGGAACGTGCCGCAAATACACTATTTTTATTTTTTTATTTGGGAAACAAACAGTCGTACATTTAAGCATAAACAGTAATTATTCGTATGTTCTAGACCAATAAAGTTCCATAAAGTTTAGTAATTGATTAAGTTTTTTTACATACACAATATATTTATAAATTACAAAGAAATATAAAAATAAATACACATTTCACGAATTACAAAATGTTATAAAACAAGTAAGGACAGTTAGAAGTAATACAGTTTAAGTATGATTTTACTAAAAACAATAAAATAAACTAAGATGATAGAATTATTTCACAAAATAAAAAAAAATTCAGTATCAGTTTAGTAAGCTGCATTTTATATGTTTTCAAGTTACAGTTGAAAATGTGTAAATCTCGTAAGGCATTGTGAGTTTTACAGATACGTCCTATTAAAGAGTTTTGCACACATTTGGCTTTACAATGTGGTGTTCTAAATAAGTCGTTCGATCTGGTGTTGTGTTCAGGGCAACGATATGCAATCTTTTCTAACAGATATGTTGAATTCTCAAGATTGTTCACAATTTTGTATTAGAATAGGGCATCAGAAATTTTCTGCGTTTATATAAAGCGGTTGGGTCAAACTGATGATCACTAAAGCGATACGACAGGTGTTTAATAAATTTATATTTAATATTTTCAATTCGACATATTATTATTTAAAAAAAAAAAATTGTGAAATGACACAATCCCATCACCACTCAATTAGAAAACTAAAAAGTATGAATTTGTATAAATTACGATTGTGACATCAATATTTCTTTATAGACTGTGAATGAATGATTAAAATAATTCAAAGTTTTATGGCTGGTCCATTTTGTCTTGAATATTTTGAAAATGGTCAATCTGAATTGTGAGCTTTCTAAACAACCATTTGGAACATATTCAGGAAACAGACATGAAACCAACGATTCGGAAAATGACCAACATTAGAGAATAATAGTCAAAAGTTCCAGCTACCATTAATCTTTTCACACAGAAATGGTTAAATATAATGTATTACAATATCAAATATTGTGTTTGAAAGCGTAAAAAGTTGTTATAATAATATTTATCGTATATTAATGTGTCGTGGAAAATACATAACCAGAGATATTTGTGCATCACAAAGTCACACTAGGCAAATTATTAAGGGTTTGGCTGGGCGGCCTTTCTCATACGAAATTTAAATTTATATTTGAGGCCAAAGTACTCAACCAAACCTAATAATTATTTTTGTAATCAAAAGGTATAGCAAATACCTAGTATATGTGCTCATTTATTTTTTTGTGGTTAGAATTATAAAAGACAGGCTATTAAAGAATTGAAATTTTCATCTGTTCAAATGAATTTATATGTACACACGGAGGCCGTGTGTTGAATTGCGACTGTTATGTGTTGCCATTGAACCGTAAATGCTAATCATAATGCAACCATTGATCATATCGTGTCACGGATTGAATTGGCAACACTATAATATACTAGCGAAGACCCGTGAAAAATAGCGAGATATTATAATTGTAGAGTTTGTGAAGCATGAAGTAATCATAAAAAAATATTTTCCCCACGATCATTGCTATTCAAAAGAAGAAATTTACCTATCGAATGTTATTAAAATTTGTATAATTATGACATCCATCCAATGTAATTAAAAAAATGCAACATACGGTTTACTCTTACTAATCGGAAAAAATGAAGTTTTCCTCTTATGTATAAGAACGGGGCTATAAAGTATGTCCACTGGACCTAGTCACGGAAATCACGCGTTATGTCTCAGTAACGTATCTCCACTCTATAAATTCATCGTATAAATAAATACTTCATTCGAATAAAATAAAATTGTTTCGTAAAAAAATGTTGGTGTTTACTTAATCGCTTTCTATATACGAGTAGTTCCAATAAAGAGTTCCAATTTTGAAAATTTAAAGTTCATTGATCTTTAATAAGATGTTGCTTACTTATTTTTTTAAATTATTCTTTATATTGGCTTTCACCCATTAAGAGTGATCTTGGCCATACATTACAACATTTTTCTTATTAATAAATACATTAGCCATGCACCAAAAATCGAACTTAGAATTTTTAGTTATTTAATTTAAAAATAATATCCAAGTACTAATTTCTCGAATGCCTACTTTATCGGAAGCGATCGATAGTGCCCCATCTACACCCACCTCACGTTTAACCCACTTCCAAAGACACGTACAGATAGCCGTTTACCTGTGAAATCGAGAAGAACACCTCGTTGGCATCATGTGCGCCTGGTAGCTGCAAGCCATTATATAATTCTAAAATGTTAACAAGGCGTTACTGTAAGGTTATCCGTGTTGTTTTATATTTATTTAATCGGATTTACACATATATATATATATATATAAATATATTTATTACTAATTTAATACTGCAAAAATGTTTATTTATTTATTTATTCATGTTCTCCATAAACATTTCCATGACTTTATACTATCATTTTGATGATTTATCCGGTCACCGTTGGTATAAAAGGTCATGGGGGCAGTTTGACTATTTTTTGACATGACTCAAAAGATAGTTGCCGAACTGACTGTGAGTGACGTTGATAATGTCGATGGTCAATGCAGAATCGTTAAGCAGTCGAGTCGCTGTGTTAATTGGTTCTTTCTGATAAGCAGATGCCCTTACTTACAGAATATAAACGGGACATAAACAAGTCATTAGAATATCTTAAATACGAAGCAAAGTAGCTGTTCGTCTCATTGGTCACGAATTTTTGTGAGTTGCTGGTGCAAATAAATTGTCACGGTTATGTCTGTATGAACTAGAGACTAAACCAACCTAGTTTAAATTACGCAGCATTATTTCCATGCCGAAATTAAATTTCGATATGTGAAAGAATCATTTATCTTTAATAAATATGACAATACGAAACATTGTTATTTCCATATTCGGTAAAAAGTCGTTTAAGTACGGAACAATAAAAATATTTGGCGAAACACAAGAAGAACTAAATCTAGGAGAAAATGTTAACAAATGTTGTGATGAAGGAGAGCCGACGAATTGAACACACAACGCCTGGGTGGGACCCAAACGCGATACCAACTCAGCCACTAACCGGTCCCTATAATGATTGTATTAGGATGGAGGTAACAATGTACGTACTTAAAATTCTACAACTTAATAAATGCAAGCAGATAACAACCCACTGCCGCGGTTTGAAAACTTCAACGGTTCATTTTGAAAATAACAGAGGGCACCACCTCCGTTTACAACAATCATAAACCGAACAGTCGTTAAGATAATAATAATAATAATAATAATATAAAATTCTTTATTCCAGGATGTGGGGAGGTTAGTGCAATCCCACACATCCCATAGAGGATATAAGTACAAATAATATTTACATTATAGTAAAATAAATAAAAAGAGATTAATTGAGATAGTAGTACTCAGATTACGTATACCATAGCGAAACTGAAAAGAGTTTTCACCGTTAAAGCTGGGTTACTTTTAAAATAAATATGTTTAACTAGAGCAGATCCGTGGAAAATCACGGGATATTAAAATAATTTTCTGTTTACAAATTAAACGAAAAACAATGTTAAAAAAAATAGTATTAATTTAGAAAATTACGTTTAAAATCTAAGCAAATCCTTGTACTAGAGTTCGTTAAATCGGAGTTACAGACACACCATGGAAATTACTATTTTTAATGATACCTATTACTTTTTTCATGGTTTATTTGTTTTAATAATTCTTGTTCATGTTAATTGATGTAAGGCAACTTAGTGAAGGTTTATCGGTTTACAAAATGAATGATTTGATCTAATAATAACTTATTGAAACTAATCTCTGAAAGTGGTCTTGGTTGTGAGCTATTTTAAATAATTACCATCGCGAAAATCTACTTTGTACTAATTTAAACTTGTTTAAACCATGTTATTAAAATTAATTTAAAACCCTACAAAAATAAATGCACGATAATGATCTATTAAGTAAAGAAAAAGCATTTCAAGAATTCCTACTTCTTGACAATCGGAACACGTGAAGTAAAAATGGTTTGTTACATATGTTAGAAGTTCTTATAAGATAAGGGTATGGTTATAGAAAAGGGGCGAAAGTTTGGTGCAGTATGGGAGAGGAAACATCCCTAATTGGGCGGAAATGGGGGAAGATGGAGGAAAAAGAACATGCAACTAACGGGTGCTGTCCGGAATACAAAAACCAGTAGACTGCGAGATATCGAACTTGATTGCCTAGGCGCATGCGATGAACTTACTTAGATAAGTTGAATTGTTTTAGAAGACAATACACGAAACATTTAAATAGCGAGATTTTTTCTCATTCGGATGGTATTTAAAAAAAAAATAAATTGAATAAGGATTCATTACTTTCAACACATTTGTTCAGTTTGTAATATTTAAATGCGCTATATACACCTTATTTTAAAATTTTCCGTTACAAAAAAATCTGTTTTAGAAACTAATAGAATTACCTTTGCGGTGTATGCATTTAAATAAACATTACGATTTTTAACTAATAAAATTTGAATATCAAACGTGAAAATTTTTGTCAAAATCGTTAACCATGTTTTTACTTTATTTTTTACTATATTCATAGAAAAAATGAGAGAACTCGATATTTCAAAAAGACATTCGTTTTGTTTGGAGAATTTCTAAGAAAACTATATCTTCACCTTTTCTCGTTAATATAATACAAAATAAGAAAATATTTTTAAAATCGAAATATGAATTATTTATTTTGACTATTTTTATGCTTTTATTAATGACATCCAGTATAAATATTTGAAGCAAACTGGAAATAATAATTATTTCTCTTTCTAACGTCAAAAAAATTAATTATTTCCGCATGATAAAAGAATGTTAAAATAACTTTTATAAATATGGACGTCCGGTCATATATGACCCTAAAACGCTAGAGGAGTTAAGTAAGAACGTAAATTGAAACTCCCCAAGTTTATTTTTAAAAAAGCTCAAAGTTAAAAGTCTCCTTCCATATAATGTAATGTATCTTTCCAAAATAAATAAATGTCAAATGTATTCATTGTTAATATTATATAAACAGAGAGACAGTTATATGTAAAAAGCTGTAATTAGAAAAATAAGATTTGCTATTAGTGCTTTAACGAAAATAACAGAATAATATATTTATCTATACTAAAAAATAAACATAAAACGGTTACGTAAAGATAAGTAATATACAGGAGTAATTAGGTGCCTATAGCGTATTCTACCAAAGTCGACCTCACATATAAGTATGCCGTCTTTTGTTATTGGGTGATTTATCCTAACTGCATATTCTTTCGGGAACATGGACATGGCATTATACGAAGATGTCGTCTCCCACCCGACATGCCGCTTGAAGTCCCGAAAGCTCTTCTGGGCGGAAAGAGAGAGGCTCCTCCGATTACCTCTCACCCCAGAAGATAGGTGGAAACTTGAGTGGCAAACGGCAAACGTGGGAAATGCCCATTTCATACAGGACCCCACCGAGAGACATCCTTGGTTCTCATTGCCTCGCAAAACCTAGTCCGCCATCAATAGGTTAAGGTGCTCCCATAGTCGCTGTGCCCAAAAGATGCACAGATGGGGCTTTAAAGAGTCGGTGATGTGCGAATGTGGTGCGGTGCAGACCACCGAACATGTGGTCAACGAATGCCCGCTCCATTCCCGGCGGGATTGATGAGGTTTACATGGCGATGCCTGAGGCCCTAGAATGGGTCCCAGGCCTAGATGTCCCCTTCTGACCCCCCCCCCCTACCATACTAAAGAAGGTGGCATTATTACTATTGTATATATTATCAATTTACTTTGTAAGTGATACAGCTTTTAATACAGGAATGAAGTACTAAGTACTATGATAGTGCTAAGTAAATTTATTGTGTCGAAAAGTTCACTGTAATTACAGAAAGGAAATTTGATTCCAAGAGTACTATTTAAAAAATTTAAAACTGAATTGGCTAGTTGACGTTGGCTTAGCTGTGCAAGTTTTTACTTGAAGTCAGTAGTTTGCGAGTATTAATTTACAGAACGGGAATTCGAGCGTTTAGTCAAGTGCTGAAAAGAGCTGAAAACCGCTGGTTATCGAGGTCAGTCCAAATGCATAAATACTATTTAGCGATAATCGTCACGTCGCGCATCGAATTTTTCGAAGATAAATGTTACGGGAATACAAACAAGCTAACCAAAAGGTGTCTTAGATATCTACTAATAAGCAGTGAATAAAATAACATTAACGAAGAATAAAACATATAAGATATTCTGCAATGTGTTATTTTTGCCAGCGTTTTTGATTGAACTTATAAACCATCTACAATAAAACTGATTATTATTAAAAAAACTGCTTATTCTAAACCACAAGAACTATACCAAAAGGGGCCTTTTCTTTAGCTTTATCCAGTCCCACATGAATGAACTCACAGGAACATGGGAGAACACATACATTTCAAACATAAACGATTTACAAATAACAAAGGATAAAGTTATGCACAAACTTTTCAATTATAACCCAGATACCCTCACGAAAAATAACTAATTGAAAATTTATAAAAATATAGCATATGCCAGTCATAAATAAACACGAACACAATATTTATAAAAAAAACGTCACAAGTACCTACACAAACACTGCAACACAACATGATAAATAATACAGTAAAGACAGAGAGTGGTAAAAAAAACATAGGCTATGAGGTTATACACATTTAATCTCCTTCCCGATAACCAAAAAACGGAGAACTGAGCAAAAAATAGGTGCGACCTTATCTTTTTCTGATTTTTCTGTTTCACATTTTTCGTTTGAGTCGTTTGTATTGTCTTCAATTATTAAAACAAAAAACTTCAATCTTAAGAAAAGTGAGCTGAAATTATATTAATGTACTGTAATATAAAATATATATATATATTTTTAAAAATTTATGTATCTAACAGAACTGTAGAATACTATATAGTTGTGATAACAGCGTTCAATGATAAACGAAATATGCACGTTTCTTTAACTATAATAAATATGTAGGTACTAATATGAAATATAAATACGTTTAGTTTGCAAGAAATAAAATATAAATAAATACAATCATTTTAAGCCGTCCTTTTGTCACAATATTATTCAAGTCGCAGAAATATTAAATGATTTATGTGTGGCGACAATTTTAAATTGACAAAACCTGAAACAATACCAACAAAATACACGAAGAAAATCACTTGTTAATGGCGTAGAAACCTTGTTGAATTCTAATCATGTAAACAAATTAGAAAATATATCTTACCTCGTATGACAAAAATAAAGTAAAATATGAAACATAAGCCGGTTGGTTAGATTCAATTCCCGTCGGCAGCACTTATTATTTCTCGGGAGATTTTTAAAATTTATATTTGTGTTTCAGGCTAATAATTATTGCTTACAATAATTTGTCATCATTTGTGCTACGCACAAAATCCTTGTCGGGTAAACATTAGTTTATCATAAAATATAATAATAATAGAAACATTTATTCATTCAGTTACAGACGGTGCGCGTACATTAATAAAACAGTTCTTAATAAGGTAATTTCACGCAAGCGCCAACGCAAACAGGTCAAAGGAACCGTACTTGATAAAGTTCGGTTTACAAGTCCTCGACCTGAAAATACTACGAGTTGTTACTATGTTTGAGTTATGCGACTGGGTTGCCAGTTAGGAAGTTCTTTGCATAGAGAGAAAACAAATTTGAGTTCAAATATACTTATGAGCATTCAAAAAATATGACTGTTTTATATTGTTGAATTGGTAGGTATATAAAGTTTTTTTTATTTTTTATTTATTTATCTATCAATATTTTTTTACGTGTATTTATCGACATCTGTCTCACTAGGGTACACCTGTGTCGAGACAGACGTATTCAGGTACTTAAAGAATATTTACATGCATGACTAAATCAAAATACAAATTACAAAGTTGTATACATTTTAAACTATGGAGTCAATAGATAGAAAATAGAAAGAGTAGGTACAGGTACGTCAGTATTGTAAATATGTATGCAATATAAATACATTTACAAATGCAAAATAAAATGGATACTTACTTTCCCGATTTGTGTAAGTTTGCACAGTGTAAAATGAAAGTAATTCTTGTGAACATTTGATAAATTTTGAATTAATAACTTGATTTTTATGTTTACACACACATATATAATCTTTGAGGATGCTATTTGGAGGGTATTATAAAAGAAAGGAAGAATAGGGAGTTCTATGAAGGGAAAGGTATGCAGAGTGCGTAGGAATCTGGGGTCCACATTGAGTTTATATTGAAATGAAAATGTGGGGATGTATAAATTATAGAATTTTATTTATGGAAAAACGAACGGAAATTATTGTTATCCGTGAGTGACTATCTTATTTTATAAAACGAAAGGGTCTGAATCATATACAAATTATTTGTTTATGTATCTACAAGAAAGTGCAGTGAACCACTTCAAGGCAGTAACAACGTGGTGGCAAACATAATGTCTATATTAAAGCGAACTGCAAACTGCTTTCCACGTTTGAATCAGATGCCAAAGAAAAAAATTAATGAGGTTCAAAGATTAATTTTTGAACGAAATTTTAAGGCGGTGCAAGCGGAGAATGAAATGGGGGGAGGCAAAATAGAAAGAACCTGGATATTCAGATCTAGTCACTCAAACAGCTAAAGCCATTTCAATTAACGTTGACCTTTTGATTGGCGGTCTATCACTAAAGCAATAATTTCAATGACGGGATCTTCGACTATCTACCTAAAACCGAGAGAAATTACTGTATTTTTGTTGACTCCAGTTGGTTTGGTTTTTTGTTTTTTTTTGTCGGTTGTTTTGTTTTTATTAATGACCAACTGTTCCCGCCACGCGTTTCTGTAGCTTGGTCTGTCTGTGCAGATAGCGATTTAAAAAAAACGTTTTTACCTGTTACAGATGACATCTGTATAGTCTTACTATTTGAAATCACGTGTCACTGTGTTCGTACACGCTAATCTTCGAAACCTTCCAACCGATTTCAATAAAGATTTGTGAATGTGTATGGTTGGTTCCAATTTGAAATATAGGTTTTGGACCCAAAAAAAAATTTCAACGTAATTTTTATATTTTTTTTTTCAGTATTCTCATCCAAAAATACATACGATCAAAAAATTTTACTTCTTTGGCAGGAAAACGTAATTTATTATAAAATGGATTCTAAATGGTTAAATTCTAACTTGTTTCTAATCTTTAGATAAAAAATCAGCCTCCGTATGTTTTTGCATACCGCTGTATATTTGTTGTTATTAGTGCCTAGAGTGTTTAGAGTAATTTTAAATGGTAGAAAAAGACGAATTAAAGTCGATGTAATGTAGTTTCTTAACAGTGACATTGTTATATACAGAGGTAAGAGAAAGAAATCAGCAATAGCGAAGCATTACAGGAGATCCACTAGTATGTGGATATGTTAAAAACATACGCATTTTTGGATGCAACTTGTGTCAAAATTTCAAAGTAATCGGCGAAGAACTTTCAGAGATTTATGATTTTTAACAAACAAACATTTATATTTACATAGATATTAAGTATTGAGAAACCCCAAAGTAAACAATTTGCTAATATAAATAAGGCAACCTCTTAGCGAACAATATTATTATTTTATAGTATCTTAAACAAACGATCTCATCACATGGGTTTTACAATCAACATAAATCAATTATACCAACTACTCGTAAAATGAAACATCTGTAATCAAATAAAAGTTGTACGTGTAAGACGTACGATTTCCAAAATAAAAACTTAACTTATTTTATTCGTTCATACAAACGAATCTCATGTTTTATTTGTTTTACCGCGCCAATTCAGAACTGGTGAAAACACGTCAATTTTTCATGGAGTGTTAAAGTAGTTTACACAAGACGCGTATTGACTTGGAAAGAATAAAGCTTTCGTATACAAGAATCTTTAACACTTTGACAGTGGAACTTGTAGAAAAATATCAATAACAGATTACTTGTTTTTGTGTTATTTTTTTTTAATTCTTACCATTAACACTTTCTTCTTTTCCTTTTCTTTTTCTAAGTGTTCTAACCTTTATAGGATGTTGGCAACATAGTACCAAAATATGGCGGTCCTCAGCTATCTAACCTTTTTATAACTTTACAAAAGTTAACCACTTATACTTTGCCTAGGTACGAAGTCATCTGGAGTTTGCATCTGTTGTTTGTTCCCTATTTTAAAAAATCCACATAAACAAAATCGAAGCAATTAAAAAAAAAACCTAAAATATCTTTGTTACAAGTCATTTTTAAGATTTAATAATTATGCAGAGGCAGCTTTATACTTTAAAATTGATTCACTGAGTGTACGTAGGCATCATAAGGATGCACTATTCCTGTATAAAGTAGTAAACAATAATATTCAATACCCAGAGTTGCTAAACAAGTTCAATTCAATGTACCTGCGCGTTCAACACGTTTTGGTGTCCTGTTCAGAGTGGATCAATGCAAAATGAACTCTAAGCAGAATTCTTTCATGCAATAATTAAAATAACGTATTATCCAAGGTGGATATTTTCAGCTGCGAACTTATCAAATACAAGAAGTCATAAAATAATATTTCGCTCATGGTTTGTGAGTAATGTTATGTCTCTATTGTTTATATTTCTATTATGTTTTGATTTATACCTACAACCTCTCTCCATGACTATAAATGTATTGATAAATGTTTTTTTTTGTAAACTTTTCATTTTATATAATCTTTTGTTTTGTATACATTTTTGAATTCATATTCCTTTCATTCAAATTTATTTTACTTATTTCTTATTATGCTGTCTCAGTAGAGGTAAAGTCACAAGTAGGAAATCCATAATTGATTTTATTTTGGCAATATAATACTTAGGTACAAACTGAAATAAATGTAATTTGTCGATTTCCCGAAAATTAATAAATAAATAAATGTTGTTACAGCCACCAGAATCTCATACGTTATATGTTCCTTTATTCTTCCACTCCTCATTTTATTAATATCGTTTAATATTATTATTTAGTGACCACATTCAACATTAACAATTGATTTCGGGTACAGGTATAGTTAACAATTTACCTTCAAATGCAATACTTTGACTTTCTTGATCGCAGACGCGAAATTTTCGACGTCCGACAGCTGATGATACTTTTGTAATAACATTTTAGTGTTTTTTACAAAATAATGTTTTTGTAAATTGAAGAGTGGTATAGTTTACAAAATAATGTTTTTGTAAATTATAGAGAAATTATGGTATAATTTACAAAATAATGTTTTTGTAAATTATACCACTCTACCCGATAATAGTATAATGTACCATGAGTAGTTACCCCAGATAAGCGAGTTATATTCTGAGAAACGATTATTTCAAATAGTATACAATTTGAGAGGCGGATACGCATACCTCCTACCTGTCAACCATTTATTGCATAACAAACATAGGTCACCACAAGTAGTTCGCTACGTTTGGTGACTTAGCAGGGGTGCCCGGGTTTGTATCAACGCATTGGTTCCAAAACTTCAATATCTTGGCTATATTACGAGTGACTTTAAATACAAGAATATTCGACTACCATAATACGGACATGTGTCTAGTGTGGTAGTCGAAAAGCATGTAAAAAACTGTATTCAAATATATATTATGAATAAAAAAAAAAAAATAAAAATAAAAAAAAAAGTTTTACAGGAAGAGGCACCAATTTGTATGTTGCCTTTGACATAAATATATATACTGGTACGAGGGAGAGCATATACGGTGAGGTGTCTAATAATAATCGACTTAAGAGTGGGCACTGGGCATCGGAAAAAATGCAATGATTAACTTAATCTAACACTCAACTTCGAATTGATACAAACAAAGGTCATCTTGGTAAACGCTCTTTTACGCACGTATCTAACCTTTATTTAGAACCAACGCTTTGAATTAAATTTAATTAATTAAATTCTACTCGTAAACGCACGTAGGCATTTAAAATACATATTAAGAAACATTTATCAAAAAAAAATTATAAGGAATTTTATTGAAATATCAATGAGTAACTAAAACATTATCATGTAACAAGCTTTGTAGAATATATTTAATTGAATATTCCAAACAAAAGCTTTTAGATTAGCGATTCTACTAGCATGAGTTAATACTTGGATACTATCTCGCACAGTGAAAACAATAAGTCACATTTAATTCACTTTCTGAACAAAGCTTAGGTTTCAGCGAAAAGCTAAGTTTGAATGTTGGAATTGCACCGAGACGGCAGTGTACGTAAGCTCGTTGCTGGGAAGCTTTCGGATTCGTTACAATGCCACGGTTGGCTGCTAAATAATTAATGAAGCGTGAGATGTCGCATTATGTGAAGAATTCAGAATATGTTCACTCAACTTGATCATGGGTTAGTAAATTGTATTATTATAAGTCTATCTTTGTAAGGCATTGTTAGGGATTGGTGAAGTCTGTTTTGTTGAGCACCTAATACCATTTTTAAACTGTATAACAATTGAGAAAAAAATTAGAAAGTTTCACGGCTAACGCATTCAGTGTTATCGTGATTTATTTTGGGATAAATAAATATTATACCAAGTTCCGCTACTCTGTTCTTTAGTCAACATATTGGACAGCGAAAAATTGGCTAAATACGGAGAATCATGATAAAGAGAAAAATATTGTCGCGACCAGGATATGAACTCTTTACCTTCAATAAATCGGGTGATTGTTCTAAATTACTGAGCTATCGAAGCAACTATAATTTCTATCACGAGCCAATGCCCGATTAGCCAAAGATTCTGAAATTCAAACTCATAAATGGATAAATAATCCTGGTTTACGTATTCATAGAATTTTCACGGCTCAAGTCATCTGGTGATCTGCAGCATTGGTTATTTTAGTTTTTTTCACCGATCTTAAAAGTATATTCACTGAAAATTAAGTAGCAAAATGATGAAAAATAAAACAACTCACCTGCAGCATGAACTGATGCAACGCCAAACTTCTTTGCAGCCGGTTTCACCAAGACTGCAGCGGCCAACTGCATTCCGTGATCCAAAATTGACACAATAACACACACCACAACTATGGTCCAACCCCATCCACCCTCGGGGTAGTAGTGCCTGTACAAGGTCTGGGTTTTCCTTGCACTCAGAGGAGTCTTCGATAGCAACCCTTCACCGTTGGCCAGTTCATTTGCAACCAATTCACTCTGCCTACGTTTCGGTGCTTCTATAGTACTGTTGCATCTTCTGAAGGCTGCCGGAGGCTGTGAACTTACTTTTTCTGTTGTCATATGACTAACACTCTTAGATCTGCCTTTTCTAAACGCATTGAGTTTATCATTATTGAAAGCATAACCTTCAGCAGGAATCCATTTACACATAGACGCGACGGAACTATTTGAATACCTTCGTTCTAATACTGTTGGAAAGTGAACTGATTTAAGTAATGTGTTCGGTGACAATGCGAGTAATTGAATGCAGTAGGATATCTTTGAATTGTATTTGAAAAGTCCAGACGTTCTTGCAGGAGAATCTTTTGGATTACTTTCCAGAGATTTTCGTAGTTTTCTCAGCTGATTAAAGTGATAAAGGTAATTTGAATCACATGAATTTGAGCGCAACACTGTACTGACAGTCATCTCAGTATCGGACATAGAAGGCTGACGTTCTTCTATAATTTTCTTTTTTTTAACTGGTGGGTCAAAATCACTATCTTGGTAACCGTAAACACAACCATTACTCTTAGTAAGTTGACAGCTACATCTGCCAAAATCACAGTCGGTTTCTGCCAAAATGCACTCATACGGACTAGAGGGACACGGTTCTTTTTTACCTTTGTCGGATTTTTTACATTCACAATTAGCCTTTTTCTTGTTTTTAGCAACCTTCTTACTTTGTTCACTTGACAGGTTACTAACGCCATTAATTTTAAATTGATTATTAGTTTCACTGATTTTATCGATTTGGTCACTGAATTTATGCGTTTGAACTTTGTGAATTGATAGATGTTTAAGCTTATCGTCTTGCAAAGTAATCAGATCCGGAACTAACGGTTCAATCATATTAAGTCTCCTGTTTTCCTTTAAGTGGAGCCCTTCAAATTTTGCGTCAAGGCAAATATCATCGAATTTCACCCCTTTGTTGGGAGTTTTTTTAGTTTCTTTGTTTGGCACTCCCCTTTCGGGTTCCGAGTCAACATTTGGTCGGGTAATGAAGTAGCCTACTTGAGTTGCTTGG
The DNA here is from genome assembly GCF_061612785.1 of Hesperophylax consimilis. Lineage (NCBI taxonomy): Eukaryota > Metazoa > Arthropoda > Insecta > Trichoptera > Limnephilidae > Hesperophylax > Hesperophylax consimilis. Next base: position 8,273,999 of record NC_142846.1, read on the forward strand.
GTCTTGCCTTCGGTATCCTTTATCTGCGTGATTTGCGGAGACGACTTGCACTGGCAGTGAATTGGGATGGTCTGAACATAGGCGGAGGTTTTGGCAACCTTTTCAGCGGATGTTTCCGTTAACGAAGCAAAAGTTCTTCCCTGCTGATCAAATGTAAGCTCTACTTGCGCCATGGTAGACACGGGCCAGGTCTTACTGTGATTTACTGGCATGCTTAAGTTACCTTCACACGTTAAACGCTTTAATGATAATTAACTGTTTCCCAACTTATTAAACTTTAATTAGTGATACGAGCTTACGGGAGGACTTTATGTTAATTAAATAACGATTAGGCAAGTAGTAAATACTGTTTACGCATGGTTTAAATAAACATCAAACACTTATTACTTTTGTAAATTTCTCCCCTTTTCACGTAAGTGCTCACTTAACGATATTTTAAATGTTTTGCAGATTATTTAGCCACAGTTCCCCGCACAGTTCCTGTGAAAAGGAGAAAAAACATTATAATTATTCATGATAGCAAGAAGATTAAAAAACAATTTCTAGATTCCGGTACGTGATTTATTTCGTTATTACCGAGCTACTAGTGAAATTATGGAAATAGGTTAAAAAAAACTCCATATTATATGATGAAATCACTATCTTTTTTAATTGTTAATACCTTATCGAATATATAACAATACCAAAAAAATACATTTGAATGTAAAATTATAATTTTAAAATGTTATTACCTACACCTAAAACTATTGAAAAAACATCATTTACATTAAAATAAATAAAAACAATTTACTTTATTTAATAAAAATTATCAACATGGTTACAAATTATATTTTAGTTCCTGTAAACAAATTATGTTTACTTTGTATCCTGTTCAAGCAACCATTGGCTTTGAATCATGTCAATAATTTGGTCTAAACAGTGGTGTAATCAAAGTTTGTTATTTTATTTGTTTAAAATGATGTTACAAAGTGATAATTGTAATATTTAAAACGTGAAAATATACATTCGCTTACGAAATACCGGCTTCGAGTGACTAATCACTGAGCAAAGTCAATCTTTTTAAAATTAAAATGAAAACTTTATTTAAAATTTTTACAGAGAAATTCCACATATCGTCGGCACTTGACTTGACTTGTACTGTCACAGCTTAACTGATGAATTGAATGTAAAAAAACACGTTCATCGGATGTACTGCTTCACTAAGGTGACACCACGAGAAAATAAATCTTTTTCAATATATCTTTGATCAGATAGGACCTACGGTAGTTCCTAGTACCACGAAATCACAACAAAGAAAAAAGGTGTCAATTGTCTGACCTGTCAAACTGTCAGTGACACGCTGCGTTTTATTCTATTCATCGACAAACAAAAAAAATGTTAATACATAAAAATGATGCTACTTGGTGGCAGTGGTCAAAGACAAACAAATTGTTTTTTCTGTGTTTTTACAATTCGTTCTATAAAAAATATTTAAAAAACATATTGCACACTACAGTTGAAAATGTATTAATTTCGATTAATGTGAAATGTATTTACCGATCTTATTAAAAGTTTTTCATGAAGTTTTTAATGCGACTAACATTTATAATTCACTTTTTCAATCATTTAAGTATTTGATTGAGAAACATGGTTACCCTAATAATCATTAGGCAATGACTGACGCCAATATAATATTAATCAAGTCACATCGATTACACAAATTAGTGCCGTCATCATGTCCTTCTCTATAGAACAATGCAACTGTAATGATAATAATCAGCACATATTTTTTATGTAGCAACTAGTCAAAATCATCAGCGATTCCTGATGGCACTTTTGAAAAATGTTTATTTGTTTTTATATTTAAGGACCTACATATCTACACACCTTAAAATTAATTTTAAATAAAAATGATTCTGCTTGTGACTAATGCATAGTTACATAATCGCGCTTGGATTTATTTGATACGTTATCGGTAGCTTTCAGTTGAGAAAAGTGAAATGTTTGATTTTTCATTACTAAACAAGATTAATTCCACTTGCTTGGAGATATTTTATGGCAGAAGAACGAGGAAAGTGAGGAAAGCAAAAAAAAAAAAGATTTTTTTTTTTTTTTAAAAGAAAGACAAACATTCCCGGGTCACGAATAACCCAACAATGTTTGAAAATCTCCTACTACCACCACAGAAAGCCGAAAATGTTGCTTGTGTTGTGATGGAGGACTTATCCAGCCGAGGAATCGAACACGCGACGCTCGGGTGAGACCCAAGCGCTATGCCCACTCAACCACTGACCAGAAACGATAGTATAACTATTCAGATCTGATCATTTAACTTTGCCTAATGGTTTTAATAATAAAAGAAAAAAAGTTTGTCTTTCATCTTTTTTTTACAATAACTCCACACAGGAGACACTGAGGAAATCAATGTCACTCATGGCTGATGTCATCTTTGGGAATGCTGCGTAGATGGTCTTTTTGGGGAGTAAATAGTGAGCATGGGACTTGAATAGGCGTCGGCAAATCATTCTACAGCCGAGATGTTGCACTCAAGACCTGTCCTCATGTGACAAAAGTCAACCGTGTACAATTGTTGGGCGCGCGTTGGGCGTGTTTCCCGACTAAGCACCGGTGCCGAAGAGATCAACGATGCTAGTTCATTGGAGCATCTTCCATTGAAATACTGGTAGAACCATGACATCATTCCCACCTGACGCATGTTATCTAATGATTCCAATCCGTTTGTTGAGATAGGGTCTTCTATCAAACGGACCGGCCGTTTCTGCAAAGATTCAATGGTTTTTTTAAGTACCGTGAGCCTCTAGACCTGAAGTATCTACCAAATTCAACACTGAGGTGCACTTGCGATTTGTACAGGGTCGGAGTAGTGAATTATTAAATTATTAACTGAGGGCCCTTTACAGTGCGCTCGGCTTCTGAGATGCTAACTTGACTTGTCATCGATGGAGCCGACGTGCCTGATGTGGTCATTTAGAGTTACACCAAGCGTATCAATGGAAGGCATTTTGGCACCTTCGTTAAACAAGAATGATATTTTCTATAGATTGTCAAAATTAATGACACGCTAGATCCAAATTGAAGGACCAGTATTCGTGATGTTTTTAGTAATTACATTTACCATTATTTATTTGGACATTTACTGTACATTTTACGGCGTGTTAAAATCCACTAAATATTAAATTATCCATAGTTAATTTACATGGTGCTTATGTCCTTAAAATATTTTGGTAATTTGTTTCGGGATGAAAAATATTGTTTTTTACCCTTACTGATGATGTAGATATGAGTAATAATAACAAAAAAATGTAAACAGTCTTACTAAAAAAAATCGCTTGACAACCGTCACAAATTGTATAAAGACTATAAAAGTTAAGATTCGAGTTGGTACTGAAAATAAATATCTATAACTCAGAAACTCTTGGGCTCCGAAATAGCCGGCAACGTTGCATTTCAGCATGAAATTTCGGTCTTGAAGTATTATTGTTTAATTGAAAGTAGTGTTTTCAAAACATACATGTGAATTGTATATATTGTAGAAATCAACGTTTATAATGCGCTAACAATGAGTTAAAAACATCGTTTTTGATGTTATTCTCTCAGAATTACTATTTATAAACGAGATAAAAAGTGCATTTTTTCTGGAAGATTCCTTAAACAGAAGAAATGTTTTTTCTAAATTTTGAATTCTCAACTATTTTTCGACGTTTGAAGAAAAAATATATGTGTGTGTGTTTTTATTAAACTTTTTTCAGGTTTGAAATTAAAATATTTCAATTTATAAATATCAAAGTATATTTCAAATACAAAATTTTAGTAGGTAATTTTATTTTATTTCTTTGTTTTGTTTTGACGACAACTTCAAAATAAGAAATACATAGCACATGTAAAATACCTTGGAAATGAATACACTTTTGCTGTGTAAACTATTCTCAAACTATCCGGAAACATGAATATTTTCTGTCAGTTTTTTTGTAAGCAATGTTTTCATATATACGGTTGATTATCAAAATGAATTATTCATTATGTTTTTAAGGCTGTAAATAGGAAAAAATGTGTGGATAGATTAAAAATTAAAAAAAACACTTTTTACTTTTACGCTTGAAATCACATGTAATCCATATGTATTAATAAATTAAAAAATGCAATTAATTACCCACCTCTAATATTTTTTAATCAAAATATTAATAATTGATTTAAAAAATATATATTTTCCCTAGTATTTTTCACCGGACTGTGCTAGTACATTGTATATTTGCAGTAAGTTCATAGTAAACTCATTATCGCTCTAGTAAAATTCCACCATTCAGATTTTGGCGGCGGGTTTAGGTACCGCCGCCCCGGGGAACCATTTACTGTGTAATCAACATAGGTCTCCTCAAGTGGTTCGCTTGATTTGGTGACTTAGCATGGGTGCCCGGGTTCATCAGGTATGGTGTGTTCAAGATGCGCAAGAAATTTAAGGAGACCCTTTTACCTCTCCAACTGGTTTCCCGACCCATCGTCTTGCGCCGCAGTGAGAGGGATATATTTATTCGTCCATCACTCCTGGACACACTGAATCCTAGATTCCTACCCACTCCTAATAATTTTCCTTTTCCAGTCACACAGCATCCCTAGATGGAAAGTCCTGTGCGGGGTTATGTTAATTTTTTTTTAAATGTTCCTTGAAATGAGTTAATCGTGTTTTGGCGACCAGATCTGAATAGTCAGGTTGTTTAACAACTTTTTATCTCCCCATTCCTTCCCCTCCCCATTCCTTCCCCTCCCCATTACCTTCATCCTCACAACATTCTCCAATATACGATGCCATGGTGTTACTGGCTCTAGATGGTTGAGAGCAGTTAGAACTCTTGTGCGGTGTTCAAATAAAAAACATTTCACTCTGGAAAATTCATAGCTATAAAGTATTTATTTTACGATTGGGTCGCGTTCAAAATTTATACATCCCCAATAATAATATTTATTGGATAGAAGGAAACTCTTAAAGTATTTGGGATTACTAGAAATTCAAAAGAAAATCAGTTTATATTCTCATCTTTCGTGTAAACCAAATTGTTTCCCAAATATTCCATTGAAACTGTACCCTTTTTCTATTGTTTATTTTTATTCACAATACGTGAAATCGAAAAGAGCGCTTAAATTTAACGTCGGAAATCCAAAGCAGGATTCCAACATTTACTTCTACAGCCGGGATATGGTTCAATTTTTGCGAACTTGAAATAATTTATCGGTTACCTTATTAACTATCTTGAATATAGTGGAATATATTTATAATCCGTAGATATACTCGTATATGTTGGTGTGTCGTAGCTGCGACTCCACTTATAAGTTGGTGGTTGAAGGTGCTGCTGCTATAAGCCCTTTGCGGCACACTCGAAGGAACAGTCCCAAAACTGTATCTGTAATAATAATGTATCTGTTGGTAAAAATTAACCTTAATTTAGACTGTGGGTTTGAAAGGTCTTCGTGGGTTTTGACATCTTCTTCTTTTTGCAACTATTATTCCGGTCATGGTCACTTTTTAAGGTTGGTACATTGGGTATGTAGAACAAATGCAGAATTTAAAAAAGAGATTTTATCCATAAAGTTTTTGCGAATACATACCCACACACTGCTAATTAGACTGTGGGAGAATATGTTTCGATACAAATGTTTTTCAATGCATCACTAGGCTTTCACCTTCATAGCTTCAATCGAATAATAATACTTTTTAAATGCTTGATTATAGAACATTATTTCACATACTTATTACAAGTGAGAAACTGGTGAATCAACATTATGTAGAGAATCAATTTTTTTTAGTTTTACCATATTTTTCGTCAGCTAAATAGTTAAATAAACTTTTGGAGAATGATCTACTTTCGACACATTTTAAACGATATTAAACAGCTGATTAATTAACTGTTACTTATCGTATATTCTTCAAGACCCATGTTTTCTTTACTCATTACTTTCCAAAAAAAGATTTTTCACACAGTATTCCAAAGATGACATAAGTCCTGAAGAAAATTATTTATCTTTGGAATACTGTGTGAAAGTCCTCTTTGAGGAAAGTAATGAGTAAAGAGAACATGGGTTTTGAAGAATATACGATTAGTCACAGTTAATTAATCAGCTGTTTAATTAATTAACTGTTACTAATCGTATATTCTTCAATACCCATGTTCTCTTTACTCATTACTTTCCTCAAAAAGACCTTTCACACAGTATTCCAAAGATGACATAAGTCCTGAAGGAAATTATTTTTTTCATGTATGGAGTTAATGTAAAAAACTCCAACTTTCACTAGACATGTAAAGTGATTTCGTTGACCATCTTTATTTAAATTTATAATGATAATCTTTGAAAATGGTTTTGTGGGTGCGAAATAAAACTAGAAACGCGTCATCATAAACAATCAATCAGTTGTTATAGTACCCACAACTATGGATGCTCTACTGTAGAAATAGAACCTACAATATCCGTCTCAATCTTTCTATAACTACTAACCTTCGACCGAGTTCAATGCGTAAACAACTAAAACAACGCGGAATTGTTCCACTGAACCTATCACAACTTCCTAACACGCTCCTGATAATAAAACAAATTCAATATTGAATAAATTTTTTACACTGTCGACATCTTTTCCTAAATCTCTTACTCTTGAAACCCTTGAGCTGATCTTTCCGACACTTTAAGGCATATATGTGACAATTTGTTTTGTAAGATATTTTCTGAATTTATCAAATGGACTACCCACGCGTATCTGCTGACGAAAGGAGAGCGTTTTTTCCCTCCGAATTACTCAATCTCTCTCCTCTCCCCAGGCGGCATCTTATGTCTATTATTTACGACACCTCTCTGGCGCAGAAGTCAAGGCAAAACATATTTTTTTTAAATTTTGATTTGTTATCGTTGTTTTTCGCGGTGATTTCTTAACACACTCATAAATACTCCACATTACACCGCCTCTACGCCAGCCATTACACGCAAAACGAAGCTAAAAGTTGGGGTGGTATTTCAGCAATTTTTGTAGGAGAATTTTTTACAGAATTACCGACATTATTTTGAATGAGACGCTTCCTGTAGTGTTCAAAAGATTTTTTTCCGAAAAATGCCAGAGTAATGTGAAGTTTTTTACGTGATTCTTGGTCTAATGTATCAAAAGAGTTATTGAAGACCTCCACCTCAAAGTGAAGGTAAAAATAAAAAAAGTCTTTTTAATTTAACATTTTCATCCTTGATTCTGAGAACGTAATTGGGCAATAAAACACAAAAAGGCCTTTCTTAAATAATAAACTATCTTAGTAAAATAAAATTTAAAAAAAAAACAATTGCCAATTGTGTAATCTATTTGTTCCATAGGACGTATGTAACTCTTCCAAAATTTAACCACGGAATATAAACCTATAGGGGTAATGTGATATAATATTTCGACATTTTATTTATAGTATTAAGTGACTTAAATTGTTAATTATATTAGTCCAAGGTTTTTTGTTACATAAATCCTCTGTATATTAAATTTACGGCGTTCTAAAATTCTAAATTGAATATAAATTATTGAAGAAGAAGAAAATACTTATAAATCTATATTAAACGAAACATGAAACAGAACAAGACAGAGAAAATAAAATAAATAACGTTCACAACGATTTTTATTTACATGGGATACTATTGACTTTAAAAAAAGTCTAAATGAATATTAAGGAACACATTTTTTCTTGAACTTTTTTTACGTTGTACGCATCGATGTAATATATATTAGATTTATTAGTAAATCTAAAATTTAATATAATTTGGTTAAAAATACTCCATTTCTCGTAAAATATATTTGAACGTCTTAATATAAAATATAGGGTGTAATTAATGAAAGTTTCACAGAGAATCCCAATCCTTTCAAGAAATGTTATCTTAACACCAAGAATCTGCAATATTTCACGGGCGAAATGAGAAAATCCCGGATTCTTCAATTAATCTTCCTCAGTTATCCTATCTCCGTGTCACGGCCTATCTGAGGTGTTAGTTAATTAATGGTTAAAGAGTTACAAATGGAAGAAGATAATTCGGAAATAAGTGCTAAACGTTATTATCTTCTTTGTGTGCGTTGAAAGACACAACACTAACGTCTGAGCAATCAGAGCATGTGGCGATAAGTTATTACTCGCTTTATTTTTCTTTTTTTCACGGAGATCAACTAAAATCGCAAGACAACTCGGTCTTGACTCACACTCCTTTTTATTTATTTTTTAATATGAAACCGCATTATGATCTTAACTGCTTCGAACTGTTTGGAGCCAGTGATACTATGGCATCACCAATTAGAGTATGCTGTGAGGCTTAAGATAAGGAGAAAGGGAAGGTGATGGGAAAGATAAAGGTAGGGAAGTACATGTCTAATCAGGTCTGGTCACCAAACACGGTCAAAGCTATTTTAAGCAACGTTTTAATTCTGAATAGTGGCCTTACACTAGGCCGACAGTGAGAGTATCTTTGTCTATACTATATATTATTTTTAATGAATAATTTGTGAAATTACACGAATTAATCAAATCAAAATAATTTTCGCACGCAGGGATAAGAACCCGCGATTTCCAGCTTGCTAGACGAGAGCCTTAACCATCGACAACAGAAGCCTCCTTATTTCTGTTATTCTGACTCTTGACATGACCGGATTCAAGTGTTTGGTTCAATTGATCGTGCCATGTATTCCCCGGGCATTCCTGACTTCTCCTACCAATCATATTCGTAGGAGAGATATTCTCCTTACACTCCTGCATCGTTAATTCGTACTTTTTCAAAAACTAACTTAAATAATAAATATGAAAAAAAACAAATGGTGATCTCCAAAAATAATCTAAGACCACAGCAAATAATTATTTCATATAAAACCATATCAAATGGCATTCATACGAAAACCAATTCTCCAGATCTCCACTTAATCCAAACTACAAATATCAAGATACGATTTGATCACAGACCTTTCCTGATGATGGATACTGTAATACTATCCGAAATATTGGCTAAAGTCGGAGGTAGGACTACATGACATAATACCCCAAAAATAAATCACTATAATGCAGACACCCACTTCGTGCTTAGTACGGCAGTATAAGTTGAAGACATGTTTAACATTTTCCGATACGTACAACTACTACAATATATTTTTTTGTGTTATCATTACGCAGCGTGTAGTCGAATATAAATCACTTTTATTTGATAACAGCAATAATTAAAGATAATATAATCCACCTACTGGCATAATGTTCTTTTATTGTGTGTTTTGGTCACACCAATTTTATTTCATGATAATGGTGGGTTTTTCAAATGCACAATTTATTTTGCAATTTTTTTTTTGAATAATTAATAATTTAAAACATATTTGAATTGCTTACCTGTAGCTGGCATGAAAAATAAATCGTATTGTTTTTGTTTACGTCCTTTGTCGCCAGGAATTCGTTTAGCCATTCTACCGAAGATCCCCGCCTCAGGAGCGATGTCCTTTGAATTCGTGCCGGATTAAATGGCTCAAATTAATTATAAATCCTCGTGGGCTTTCGACTGGGAACATTCCCAAGAATGAAAAAGGAATGACTGGTAGGTATTGTTAAACTCTTAATTCGTATCCAAGATTTGACCTTTAGTTTTCCACCATGTAAAACAATGTTTAGAATTATATTCAACCAAATAAGTACATCACACAACACATACACAAATGGATTACATTGAATATGTTGCTCATAAGGGATTCATGACAGAAACCACGACATGGGCAATCCAAAATCACCACTCTGAGCTAGTATGGAATTTTTTTACCATTTTCTTGAATAGATTCAGCTGACCTATAGTTTTTTTTTATATTTTCACCGAGCATGTAATAAAGCCACTAAGCTTTTTAAGAAAAACAACTTTGTCCAAAAGATGTCGGGTATTCACCGGCAACCCAGTCTAGTGTTGCGCACTTATTGTATTCTTTGGCAGTATCAATGTTGTTAAAAAAAATTACAGAAAGCATGTATTATGTACAACTGCCTTATTGAAATAGTTTTACTTTCACTATATAATAATAACCATGACGAACACACAAACTTTTAGGATACATTATTTTTTAAATTGTATTTTTTGCAACATTAAAAGGCTATAAGGTAATCTTGTTACAGAAACCCCAACATGTCACATTATATGAAAGCATTGATTGAACAAGTTCTTAATGTAACTCTGTTCATTATATTTCTTAGAGTCTTGAAGTCGTAGGAGTATTTTGGAATATATTATCTGCTATATTATAGTTAACTTTTCTATTTTGATTTGAACTTCAAAACATAAACGTTAGAAAGTACTTGAAATCATTCTTATTCCAACTAACACTCATAATAATTCCGAACAAATTACTTAGTACTCCGAACAAATTACTCAAATCAGTATTTGATATACGGGTTTTCTATATTTAGAAAATCGATATTTTCAATACGTTTTTGGACGAGTTTTCTTTTTGAAATTATACTCTCGTGAATACGATGTTTGATAAACAATATTTGTAAGGGCCAATTGTTTCACGGAATATGAACAATTTATCAAATTACGAAGTTAATTTTTAAGTTCTGTTGTTATTTCAGTTTTGTGAAGCAACTGGCCCAATAGAACTTCTTCAAATTATGTGAAAAAATCCGTCCCCAGTATCTTAAAATAGCTTTCAATTTTTTTCAATCAAATCTTCCAATTACAAAGGGATGAATAAATGTGCTAATAATTGAAAATTTAAGTGTGAAAATTATGTTTATTCTCGGACAAAAGTGTATAATTAAAAATCGTACATTTAATATCATTATTAAATGTATTGATACTGGAATTAAAGCTCAATGAATATATTTTATAAGTATGTATTGTAATAACTTATTTTAGGTTCAATTATAAAAACACCCAGGGGTACTATTAAATTAATTCTTCTCATTTTGGTAACAATTATAAAAGCTTAAAGACATTTTACAATAATAGTTTTATCAAATAACCATTTTCTAAGTAAGCAATTAATATCAAATCAAGAGGTTTCTGGTACGTTCCGCAATATTTTGTTAATAAAATAGATCTTGGTGGGTTTTTTTATGTTGATTGCGCAGTTTGATGAACCTCACAAAATCGTTTTACGGTTCAGGTAGAATATAATGATAAATACATTTCCTGGAAAACTGGGCAGAAAAAGAGGATTTTCAAACATGAAACAGGTATTTTTACTATCACTTTAACCTTTGAAGTGAACAGGTTTCAAATCGCCCTGTAAAAAGGACACAATTAAGGCTATTATTCACTTAACCTTACATAAGTGACCGTCCCAAGAGTTCCCATCACAAAAATAAAATAAAGGCCATTTATGTTTTTAGTGTATTACAAATACGTACATAAATTAATATCGTTGCCTGTTGGTAGAGACCCAATATGATTTTTTTTATTTAATAAATATTTATGAGCACAGAAATTTTCTGAATGAAATATAAAATTCATAAGCCACCACGCAAACGCGTTTTGTAGTCGTTAAATTTTCAAAGAGCATGAAAATATTTATATAAAATATGATTTAAGAAGAAAACTCGCTATTAGATACTACTTTATAAGTTTGATTGAAAATGAATTTTTAATGTAGGTACCCGGATGGAGTTGAAGTGTGATTTTGAATGCTAAAAAACGAGAATATAATATCAATCATCCATTTATTTGATTTCTATCAATGAGTACATTTTTCATATTCAAATTTTATAACTTGTCAAATGAAAAATGAAAATGTGCGTTTTTTCAAAATCTTCGAAAAGTTCTTCACCGATTGCTTTCAAATTTTGACACAGCGTTCATTCGAATACACGTGTGTTTTTATTACATTGATGTCAATAAACACCTTAATCACCTTACAATTATTAATGCCTATTCTCTATTATCTGCAAAACCAAATTGAGTGAAATTTTAAAATTAATTATTAATTAATTAATTACGTTTGTATAATTTTCAGGGTAATTATGTACCACTAGTGACATCTATGAAAGCTAAATTATATTATTTATGAAAGGTTCGCGCCTCTGCTAATTGCTTGATTAAAAAAACTTTTTCTTAACTCAAAGAAACCAAAAAGTAAAACTTAATAACTCACTTAGCGTAGATGAAACTTTAGAATTTGGAATTCCCCAAGGGACTGTTATTGGACCAATTTTATTTATAATTTACGTTAACCATATGTTTAAATTATCACTTAATGGTAAACTTATATCCTTTGCTGACGACACTGCAATAATTATCGAAAAAAAGACATGGAACGAAATTACCAATGCAGCGAATCAGGATATGAAGGTTATAAAAAATTGGTTCGATGGCAATTTATTATCACTTAACACAGAAAAAACATATTGTATTCCTTTCACTCTACAAGAAGATGTGCCAAATAACCTAATTAACATAACAATTCATTCTAAAAACTGTGTAAATGACGGTACATGTAATACGGACTGCGCGAAACTAAATCATAAATCCAATATAAAATATCTTGGTATCTTAATAGATAAAAATGTTAAATGGAAAGACCATATTAATCTCACTGTTGAAAGAATAAGAAAACTTATCTATATTTTCTATAATATACGAAATATTTTAAATAAGAAAACTATCAAAATTGTCTATTATGCATTAATTCAGTCCTTATTGCAGTACGGGATTATTGGGTGGGGAGGGGCTTTTAAGGCTTCTTTACAGCCCATAATTACAATTCAAAGAATAATTATAAAAATCATCCTTAGAAAACCATATGACTCCCCTACTTTAGAGATATTTCAGGAATTTAATGTACCATCTATAACAGAATTGTATAAGAGAATCGCCTTATATCAAATTTATAAAGAATATTTTATTTATAAAATTCACCCCTCAGATAGCATAAGCAATAGATTCAAAACAAATGGCTTAATAGCCATTCCTATGCTTAGAACGACCACGGCTCAGCACCACTATTCGTATTTAGGTGTGAGATGGTACAATATATTATTGTCCAAAAATAAAATTAGTGTAACCGAAACTGTGAATTATGAACAATTCAAAAAGTTAATTAAGTCCCTAAAATTGGATAATGATATATTGTACCCCTAATTTTCTTACACTTACTCAATCTGTAAAAAATATATATTAATTTGATTGTCTTTAAAAAAAACTACTTTTCTAAATTTTTCTTGATATATTGTACCCTTAATTTCCTCACGCTTACTTAATCTGTAAAAAGATGAATTATTTTAATTATCTTTAAAAAAACAATTTTCTAATTTGTGTACCTATGTTAATATTATGTTTGTATTTATTTCAAAAGTTTTTGATTATTGTTTAAAAAATCATTAGAACTAAATGTAAAGACTCCTCCCATAAACACGAGCTCCTGGAGCTCAACTTATGGAGAAATAGAATAATAATGAACAAATTATTTAAAAGTCTGCATATTGTTATCATTTATAATGTTAAATAATAAATAAAAAAAAAAAAAAATAAAAAAAAAAAATTCTGTCAGCAAAGACGATTTCTGTTTTGCGGCCTATTGAATTTGAATGTCAACAGTCTTTTGTCAGGTTATAAAAAGGTGGTCTTTGCTTAAAAACACCGCTCTTATTCATAAACAATCAAAGGTTTCACCTCTCCGAAATAACTACGGGAACTAGTACCTGTACCCAGAGTAGTTATTAAAAAGTGCTTAATCATACCTGTGAAATTGGAAGTTTATTGTCAAATAAAAAGTGATTCAGTTTAACTCTCAAGAATCTGAGTTATTATTCTAAGGACCCCAATTTATAACAACGTTTTGAAATTGAATCAGATTATAGTATTTATATACACTAATCGTTTTCTTTTAATATATTGTTGTTTCATTTTGTTTTTTCTTTCTCTCTCCCTCTGTATGTAGATATAATGTCACATTCTGTATTATTGATTAGTTTAATTTTGTACCCTGAAGATGCTCGAGTGAAGCAAAACCGTTCGGTCTTAAAATTAATAAAAATTCGTGGTTTTAAACAAAAAATATTGTTTTATTTCATTAAAACTTTTGGTTTAATTCTGTTTCTTTTAGTTTAATTCTGAATAATCAATTAGATTTGTCAAAAAGCCCAATACTGGGAATATTCCCTGTAAACTGTAAAATTCCCAGTATCCCTTAATCACCTTACAATTATTAATGCCTATTCTCTATTATTATAATATTTGTATACACTAATCGTTTTCTTTTAATATATTGTTGTTTCATTTTGGTTTACCTTTTTCTCTCCCTCTGTATGTATATATAATGTCACATTCTGTTCGAGTGAAGCGAAACCGGTCGGTCTGAAAATTAATAAAAATTCGTGGTTTTAAACCAAAAATATTGTTTTATTTCATTAAAATGTTAAACCACAAAGTGATTGCTTTCTACGAAAATATTTTTTTTTCATTGAAGGAGAAGATAATACTGATAAATCTAAGCAAAACATGAAACAGAACAAGAAACCGAAAAAAAATAACGGACACAGCTAGGAATCGAACCTAAGATCTCTTGTCTTACCGGGACAGGCTTCTTAACCACTAGACCATTGGTACCAATTTTGCACCTAATTTTACCCATATTTTTGGCAGCTTCAATTTCAATTGATCACAAAGTTTCTAATAAAATTGGTTTGTAACCTAGATAGTCTCGGATAAACATATTCCCTTTTATTCATATGGAATAACTATTGACTTTTTTTGAAAGTCTAAATATAATTAAAATGGCAAGTTTATCTTTAACTTATTTCAAAGGTTGTCAATGTTATAGATCCTAGGTTAGATTCGTAGTTGTGATCGTTATATTTTTTTGTCTGTGCCTTTTTCTGTTTCACGTTTCGTATTTTTAGATTTATTAGTATTATCTTCTTCTTCAATTATATATAACATTAATGTGTATAACCTTAAAAATAAGTTAAAGAAAATTTTTTTCCTGGTGACATTTTTTCAATTAAGAACATAAAATATATTTTTCATAGTTGGGTACACCCTAGCGGTTCACGTGATATCCACTCCATCTCGTTCTAGCTGGACGATAATAGACGCGACAGAGCGCGTATCACGTGATTCATCACGACGTGTAGCAATGCGATCTGTGTTAAAAAAATATTTTTTTTGTTTTTAATTGAAAAGAAATTTCAAATGAAATTTATATTATTACTCAGGAATCACTGGCTAAAATTCGTCGGGTACATGCCGTTACGCCCTGATACGGAAACAGATGACGAAGATAATCAAAAAAAGTCATATGCAAATATTTTTCTAAAAAAATAGTATATTCTCCATGTCGGTTGATTGAATGTCTACTGAAATAATATCTCTCGTGAAATTAGTACAATTTTCAAAATATACAGTACGATTTTTAAAATTTGAATAATTATTATAAATGCAATATTTTTATAGCTTGATCCAGTATTATCATGAACGTAGTATTAAATATCCGAGAAAAAGTTTATAATTTTTTAAACATACATTATTCAATAGCTTTGTGTTAAGAAAGTTTAGAAATAATGTCACGATTTATATTGAAACTAAACTCGACATAAACTTATTTAGATTTATAAAAAATCTATTTTAAAAGCAAACATTAAATTCGACATATTTTGGTACCAGATATATAATTTCAGACGCGGGACAAGCGCGGTAATCTATTTCCGTTCTGAAAGGGCCTGTCCATCATGCGTCCTGTAAATTCACAGAGTCATGGTTGTCTCTTGTTTAGGTACATGATAAGGGCTTAGCTCAATGTGCGTTCAAAGTACACTTTAGTGTCAGCCTTCTTCTTTCGCAAATACATAATATAAGTCTTTGCAATTTTTGTAATGGTGTTTTTTTTTTGTTTTTTTTTTTAATTTCCTTTATTTTTTTCCAATTTATATATTTGATATTACAGTTTTATAATAATAGGAAAGGGAACCCACTAAGGCGCAGCCTGTGCGTGGTTAATATAAGTTTATCCATTAGATTTTTGTACCTAAAAATAACAGAAAGCATAATAAAGAAAAACGGTAGGATTATATAAAGTTAGTCTAAAAGATTGTGCAAGAGGTGCATATTAAAAATAAATCAAAGTAAAAATAAAAATTGTAACATAATATATATGAATTAAGAGAACACAAAATAAAATAATAATAACTATACAGAAACAAAATAGAAAAAAGTAAAAATTAAATGAATAATGTTACAAGTCGTATTTGGGGCGTTCCGTGATTATGTACTGTTTTCTGATTTTTACGATTTGGATTATAAAAAATATTGTTGAAGATAATATATATGATAATATTAACTCTTGACAGGCCAAGATGCCAAAATAAAATGTGTAACCAAGTGGGTCTTCCGACGACCCCATGATTTTTCATGTCTTATGAGCTTTTAAACTATAGAAATCCCAATTATTCAGTCAATTATTAATGGTAACTTATATATTTGCGCAGAAATACGTAAAATAATAAAATGAGGTTTTTTGGTTTTTTTTTTTGGTGTGTTATGTCGTGTTGTGCTAACTCCTTCTTTAACCAACGTTTTGGATAACGTTACAGTGTCCATTATCAGGGCAGATGTGTCCGAAACGTTGGCTAACGAAGGAGTTAGCGCAACACGGCATAACACCACAAAAACAAATAACAAAAATACTTTGGCCGTGAAAATCATCATATTAAAATAATGTGTCATTATTTTAGCTAATATAAGGAGGATAGTAATTTTGGGTACTACTTACTCCCCCAATAGGCTGTGGGATAATCATCAATAAAGTCAATAAAACGTTAAATAGAAATAGGCATGAGAAATAACATGGTATTTCTCAGTCAAGGGGGGACAATACTTACATACATATTTATTTATCATTTCAGTTTAGGAAATTTTTCTGATCTTTTAGTTGACACCTCACAAAAGCTCCGCTGTCTGTACAGTGTAGAAGTGTACACCTTGTTAGGCAGCGTGGTGAGGTGGGTAATGTAGAAAGGTATTTATTAATGCGGGTCTTAAATAGGTCCTGATTATATGTAGGAGGATAAACAAACTAATATTAACAATATTGTCTTCAGTTTATTCATATATATCTTTCTTTTGTATGATTGCAATGTACCATGCAAAAATAAATTATCAATGTGTACTAACTGTCCATCAACGTCCATCTCTTTTCATTTCCTCCTGATAATAATTAAGTATTATAGATCACCTGGATATTCTGAACATTGATGAATTTTATCTACGCAAAGGATCCTATCATATAACGCGCTGTCACCATGACTGATATGCAAATGGCTTTGAATTAATTATGAGAAAGGTTAGGTTGAGTCAAATTACGAAACAATTTTCGCGGATTTATTTTTATTTAATACAATGCCGATAATTTTTGCGTATTTTGAGCTATGCATTTGTGAATATAATTTATCACTCTGCCTGACACCATTAGACGAAATGAAGATCTAATACATTTTAAACCTGTTAACTTTTTACTAAACATGTAAGCATCCTAATTCATCATTAAAGGCTTCGATTTATCGAATATTATTTGAATGGATCGATAAAGCTTAGCGAACCAGTGACTATGTTTTGATAAATTATGTCAAAAAGTTTTTGGAAGAAGTAAAGTAATTTTACTAAATCTCTTTTTAAAATATTGCTTAATCTTTATTTAATTGACAATTGATGAAATATTCAAGAATATATCTTTACTTCATCTAGATTAAGGATTTTTTTATGTCAAAATCGAACGTAATATCTGAGCTAAGTTTTTGATCGGTGTACGGATAAGAAAGTGTACTTACCCTTCTATTATGTTCTCCGTTGTTAGTTAATACAGAATTTGCTCCTACGTAGAATAAGAACAAAACATGATTTTTTTACCTTTTACTCCATTGTTGTTACGAGAATTTGGGGTCAAGAGTAATAAACATTGGCGTAAAATCATATCCCGAACTAAACCTAACCCCGTTCGCCTACTTGAACCTTTTGTACAACATGGTGAAGATAGTATCATAAATTACATTTGATTATGATTATATGAGATTTATTTTATGACAAAAATATCTCGTTACGATAGCAGCAATTTGTCAAGATGTTGTTGCTGATAAAAAGAGCATGTCATACAAGGATTATTTAAAAAAAATACATGAAAATATGAGGTTGTTTGTAATTTATTGCGGCTTTCAAATTTGTTCTACATGCTGAGTTGGCAGATTTGGTTGAGATGTTATTAATTTATTATGTCGGGCTTAGGGCGAGAATTCAAGGCGAAAGTATTAAAATAATGGGTTGATGAAAAACTTCGCAGTATATTCATGTTTTTTTAACGTTAGTAAATTATTTAAATTTATTTATTAATTCTATTAGTAGGTATAACGCACAAGAATCTTAAGTGATCCCAACTGTCTGAAGCCAGTGAGTCTATGGTATCCCCCCAAATGGGGTATATTGTAAGGCTGGATGTAGTAGGGAGGGGAAGGAGATAAGGAAGGGAAAGATGGGGAAGTAACTGGTTATTAAGATCACACAGAATCATTACCACAATCTCGTGCACTGCTTACGATTGACTTGTTCGCGTTTTTTTAAATCTACAACCCTTCAATTTCTTTTTCAAAAAGTTTCAAATAACAGTAATATTATATGGATACAAAATACCGATTTTTTATGAATACAAAATCCTGCCTTCGCTGTAAGTTGTAAGTTACAGAAAAACAAGGAGCTAGATATCGGTGCATCTTGTGGCATCTCTATCAAAAGAAAACAATTGAAGACTAGCATTCTTACGTTACCATTGTCTTTTATGACAAAACTTGATTTCTTTCTACTACCATAATTAGAAGCATCATTATAAGATTTTGCATGCGTAATGGTGGTGGACAAGAGCAGTCTACCCACGGGTCGGTAAGGAATCGACTTAAACTGAGTGAGTTATACCGAGAGCCCACCGATTCATATATTTGTATTGGGGCCTGCAAACGGGTCGGGGGCGAGAGGGAAGCGATGCGATGTACCTAGGTACTTCCCGTATATGGCTAGCGGTACCAGGTTTCAAGGGGCGCTCGACATTTAACGCTTCACCGTCGATATCACATAATGAACTTCTAATTATCATTTTTAATGATAAGATTTTTTAAAGTTACAAATGATTTTGAAATATTCTAAAAAAAATATTATTTAGGCACATTAGTAATATCACAAAAAATTCCACTACGTCGTCATCACTTGGTTCACAGTCGTTTGTAATTGCTTATTAATAATTTGTCAAATTTAATTATTTATCACAATAGTAACTTCAATATGATATATTTAATTAACTAGTACAATAGTACTCGCGAGACAATTCGACGATGATAAGATAATGACATTCTCAAAAGCAGGTAAAAGCCAAACAATCGCCATAACTATTTGTTATGGACTGATATGA
Source organism: Hesperophylax consimilis (assembly GCF_061612785.1). Lineage (NCBI taxonomy): Eukaryota > Metazoa > Arthropoda > Insecta > Trichoptera > Limnephilidae > Hesperophylax > Hesperophylax consimilis. The sequence continues at coordinate 8,293,398 of NC_142846.1, forward strand.
AATTAATGCAAAATGTGGGCACCAATGAATAATTGTATTATTAATGTAACTATGCAATAAAAAAGATATTCGCGTAAAATACATTATCTCTTTTCATGGCCAACCCCGTCCTATTCCGCTGTCAAAAATGGCTTCCGATCATTTCTGAAATCTTATCCAAAACGAATCGGGCAATAAATCAGATGTGCAAAATGTTGTGAAATATGAGGCACCATTAGATTTTTTATTCCTTACAAGACGTTTGCACAAATATTTATATTCGGACAGGAGTGTAAAAGTTTTATTTGTCTCGTATCCTGTAAATCCTGAAAATTCTGAAAAACTGAAAAAGCTGCGGATTTGTCAATCTCTTGAAGGCGAGATAGGAGATATGTTTTGTTAGAATCTACACTCTAGAAGGCTACACCACCTAAAGTACGAAAACAAAGAGACACGGCAACAACATGTTTATGAAAGCTTTATTTTGCATCCGAATAACCTACCAAGATATTTTAAGAATAAGAATTTTCTATGAAAATAAAATTTAAAAGTATCTTTTTCATGGTGGCAACGTTTTGTACGAATTTTACAACCGCTTGTTTTGAAGCAATGATGAAGTATTCTACATAAATTAATAAGAATTTTCAGATTACCTTACTGTAACAGAAATTACTGGAGGAATATTAAGTACTTTGAAATTACAAGCAATACGTTGCGGCGATAATGACCGAAAGTGACCTGATTTAAAACCCACATCATACGGGAATAGGTCTAACTAAATAAATCAATTTACCTATGGACATTCTAAAATGGTTGAACGCACAAGACAAGCTGATATGTGGTAACTTGGAATAAGTATATTATTTTTGTATTTGTTAACAATACTGAATTATATTTCTTTTATGATATTCATTTGTATTTTTAAATTACACGGTATCTGAGACAACTATAATCATTATTTATTGGTCCAATATATAAACTTACCCACAATAAAAGTCATAATGACACCTACCTTATGTGCGCGGTATATAACAATAGTCTACTTTGTACGTACTAATTTAATACTTAATAGTATCCAGATGGAGAGAATATATTAGTAAAAATAAATTAGAATATAACTGTACATTGTACAAGGCCCGTAAAGTTTGTAGAACTAATATTTTTCTTTCACTTTGAGAATATTAAGTGTATAATTTATACACGATGTCTGGAAAACCGTTGCAGGTACAAGCGCCAAACTGCTGAATTTGTATCTCGTAGAAGACCAAAAAAAAAGTTTTTTACACGATTGAAAAAAAAACCTTTTTCATTTTTTCGGAAAATAAAGAGTTATACACATTTTGGGTCTACGTTAAGATATTAAACAGCTGATATTAACACCTATCGACCGATTGTTTTATCGAATTTCACTTTTAAAAGTTTCAATTTCGATGCTCAAGTAAAGAGAAATGTTATGTAGATTCAGCAGTTTCCCACTTGTACTACGAGTTTCCGGACACCGTGTACAAAAATAATAATATTCAAAACCATTTTCATCCCTCAGAGACTTCAAGCACCACTTCAATCCACTCCACTTTATCTTGTTGAGTTCACCTTTCTCCATTTTAACGATTTTAAAGTCTTCTATTGAGATAAAATATATATGTGTAAAATGATATTTATTAAATCCCGTTTATTTTCTGTTTTGTTAGTATTTTACAACAACGATACTAGATATTACTTACGCATTTTGTGTGATTATTTGTACGAAAATTATTCACCTATACTTAACATCTAAGTACTTAAACACTGTATTTCTTTTTACTTGATGAAGCTTGAGGTAAGCGAAACCTATTTGGCTGTCATTTATTATTTCAATAGAAAAAATGGTGTATTACAAAGTGTGTTTTTTCGTTAAAAAAATTTCTGAGTTGTTTTTAGTTGTTCCTCTCGCGACATTTCAAATATAGAATAAATCAATTTACATGTGACATGTGTCTAGTGTGGTAGTCAAAAAGCATGTAAAAAACCTATATCCAAATATATTTTTATGAATAAAGAAAAAAAAAGAATAAATACAAATATAGAAGGCTACGTTGAGAACTCTACATTCTCTACGTTCCTTATGACTATCTTACTCAGCGTCATCATAGATTATTCTATCTTCCTGCCCGAAGGACCAACTTGCCAATGATTCTCTTGGTGGGACAGATGAACCAAATTTCTTGCGATATCGATATATTTTGCGTCAGACTAAAAGAGATTTAAAGAGGAAGTCCCATTAAGGGCGGATTGCACCATTAGTTAAATTTGGTTATCATTTTAAATACATTATTTGATTTAAGTCGACTTGGCGTCTTGCACCACAAAATTTAATTCGTTAAATGCGTTTAAAGAACTGTCAAAGTTAAATACCCAAAAGGGGCAGTTTAACCGAGTTAAACGTGTTTAGCTCTACTCATAAAGCAGTAATGTCAATTTTTTTTAGTTTATCCCTATGATTTCTGATTGTGGTTAAAATCTATCTCATTTTAATTTGTATTCACAATGAACATTTGGGATTTGTTTTCTCACGATGATGAAGAAATTATATATTATAGATAATATAAAATTATGGAATTATAAATAAATTATACCTATATATATAAGTAGACCGTTCATATTCAGAGAAGTAAACACAAGAACAAATTTATTTGAAACACTCAGTGCCAAGAAGTTTCAAAGAAGATTTCGTCTCGTAAAGAAACGACATCATTATTAGTGCAAAAAATTGATCCTCAGTTAAAATTCAACACCAATAAAAACATCAGCGAGGTGCTCGTAACTTGGAGCTTACACTCCTTATCGAGGAGTACTTTTCAAGGTTGTAAACTTCTAATCATACCTACAGCATTTTTATAATACTTTAAAACAATATAATATGTAAAAGAAATAAAAAAAAACAAAATTACTCGGATAATTGTTTTATTTTTAATTCCAACAACAGAAGCTCTTTTTGTCTTATTTCATCATTATGTCTATTTGTTTTGACTTTTTCTTCATAAAATAAATGAACACACTTTTAAACCACACACACAATCACAAAATATTTTGACACTTCAATTAAAATGAAACATCGTAGCTGTTTTATTTACGCGTTAATGGCGGTAAACACGCGGTAACTGTTTTACCGACGCTTTAATGACGTTTAACTAAAATCGCCACACGTGGTGCAGGACGCAACAAAACGCATTTAAGTTAAATGTATTTAGGGTTTTAAATTCGTTTAGTTAAATAAAATTTAAGATTAAATTTTTTGGTGCAAGCCGCCCTGAATCTTGAAAGAGTATTTCAAAATTTTCTAAGATATAAGTTGACTAAGCATGCACAATTTCTGAAGTCGGTCTTTCTTGGATGTGACTTTCTTCGTTACTTGTTCTATTACAAACTTTAACTTTAGTTTCTTCGGTGTTCAATGTTTTTCAGAACCAAAGTACCTACATACACAAAAGTTTAATCTTTCTTCGAGTGCAAAATCTAAATATCATAAAAAAAACGACGATAAAAACTCGCAAACACGTGAAAAAGATTACTTGGTGTTTTTGTTTATTTCATTTTGACAGAAAATATTTCTAAAAATAAGTAATGAAATTGTTGTATATATCAGCGGTAATCGTGATGGGAAGCTTTCTACCACGAAATATTTCCGGAGAACGTGACAGAGTATGTAGATAACGATATAAAAAATAATATTTATGTTTGAAATGATTTTAGTTGATAAAAACCATTTGGTTTTAATTTCAGGTAAGGCTCTATTTTTTATACATGAATTTCACACTGTTTTGTGAAATTAACCCACTTCTCGACATCCGATCGAGCTGAAACTCGACAAATAGACTCGTTGTCTATGAAAATGCATTCTATCGATCTGGTGGCAATCACGCATACATAGCGGACATATACTAATTTCAGTAAAGACGCTTTACCAAGAGAAAGATTCTTTTAACCCATTACCTACATGACGATATCTATAGGCATCTTTAAAATCGATTAAATTACTTTTTTTTTTCACCATGAGCTGCAAGATGAATCCGGCCACGACGTCACGCAGCATTTCAATATTGGTATTTTAGCTATCAATTAATAACGTAATGTGATACGTTTTATTATTTATTATATTTTTAAATAATTATTTGTCTTGTATTATTTAAATAGATTTTTTAAATGTGTATATGAAATAATCATAAAAATCATGCCGACATTTCTTACCCTTTTACTTCAATAACACCAGGACACTAGCTTACCAAAATTCTCCGATTCCGAGACTTCACAATCTCGGAAACAAATATTCTGATCTGGGTGATATATTTCTTTGGAAAACTAATCAGTATAAATGTTGTATATTCTATCACTTTTATTCTTCTAGACACAAATAGACCAATGTACCCATATAACTTCTCCGCTTCTACTATTTTGTTTTGTTGAATCTTTTAAATTCAATTATATGCGTGAGGATTCATTTTTGCCATTATGTTTACATCTGATAATATTATTACTCCAGCGTCTGGACGGTGTAGGCCCTGTGATTGGTCAAATTCAAATTGTGTTTAAATAAGACTTTAAAGATTAAGACACCATTTCATACTGAAATAGAATCGCCACATGTAATACGATATTTCTTAAAAAATATCGTTTCTGCTCATACAATTTTTGGATAATATCGAAGAAAATATGTCTTAGAAAGTTCATAATCCATTGGATTAATTACATTACAGTGAAAATTATCCACAATTACGTGATTACGTTTGACGTTTGACGAAAAAAGCAGGCGTTAATTCAATATGGCCGATTCCCGATACGCATCGCGGCTAGGTGGCCGACAGAGCGCCCCTCTGGCGGTGAAGAAACGAATCAAATGACTGGCGCGTATATTTAAATATGCAAAATTACTTGAACATCAAGCATTTAATAATAAGATTTCTTCTGGAAGTTTAGTTCTACTTTGCAATGGCATTTTTCATTATTATTTATAATTTTTTTTTGCTTATTAATTACATCTGATTTTATATTGACATGTTTTCTAATTTCTAAAATTTCTAAATTATTTATTTGCGATGCTTTAATCCTGAGTGAAGTATTTTAAGACCTGAATTTTTATCGAAAGTGTGATTCAAAAGATGATTTGCAAACTCATATTCACTATTTCCATTTAGAACCCTGAGATATTTTTTAGTTCTGACTTCAAAGTTTCTATTGGTTCTACCTTTGTAAAATAAATTACAAATCCAGCCCAATTGAGTTTATAAACTCCTGATTTTTTTGTTTGATTTTCGCAATCTATATTATTAAGAATATATTTATTCATTCTGTTATTAGTGTAAAACGCCGGTTGAATAGTACCAGGAATGTTTATATATATCATTTTAGAAGTGTCGTTATCCACAAACAGAATTCTACGCCATTGTTTATTTATATCTTAAGAACTAGGGTAAAAATACCGTTTGAAGATAATATGTTTAATTATTTTATTTAGTATTTCAACTATCAATTTATTAGAATAACCGTTATTAAATGTTATTTGTCTTATGAATATATTGTTTTATGGTTATATGCAAAAAAAAATTTCAGGTCTTAAAATACTTCACACAGGATATAAAGCATCACAAATAAATAATTTCGAAATTTTAGAAATAAGAGAACATGTTTGTAAAAGTAGATGTAATTAACAAGAATTTTTTTTTATAAACTCTCTTTTAAATATTTTCCCACTTAACTGGTCTTTCATATTGTAATTCATAATTCTTATAAACCCAGCCTACTCTTACCCCTCCCCCCTCCTTCCACTTCTTTTTTCCAATTGTAATCTATATTTAATTTTTGACTTCGGTGTATACTTCGTTCATGAAACATGTATTGGTTGTATATAATAAAGTGAAGTTAAAAAAGTTATTTGTTTTTTAATAAAATAAAGTTTAATCGGATAACATTATTTTATCTATTTCCATTGTATATCAATGCATACGTACATAATAAAATGTAAACATTATATTTATTTATTAATTGGACAATTTGCATGGCGCCGCTTTTGTGAGATATTACCTCAGGGGCGCTATATTGTAATAATCTACCTCTATATATAGATTTTTACTCTCCTGATGAAGGTGTATATATAATCTAACTTTAAACTTTATTAGATACAGTAACAGTTTTAGGAAAAGAATTACCACCAGTTGGAGTAAAATTCACACCTTTTAATTAAACCGACTGCTAATCACATTGCACCATTACCCTCCTTTTATCCATAAACACGGGTACAATTAATCAATATGTAATAATGTATTATTTCAGTCAAATTTGTTGTAACTATCTTTAATTGTTGTGACAAACTATACGATATTGATTCAACTTATAGACATTGACGGTTGTAACACATATTTAAGCACTGCAAGTCTCCTATGAGCAAATTATATTAGGTACAATAACAGTTAATATCAGTTGTTGACATGTAGTCAATAATAGTGTTTCATTTGAAATAATCCATCACAAATACGTAAAATTTCATTTATTCAAACAACTGTCATTCTTATTATGCCTAAATTGAGCATGTTATTATTCATTAACTCCTTCCTGTTCCGTGTTTTAACAATATATACTCACCCTATCTCTGTGAATGACCTAATATCTATCTATTAAATGTAACTGTTGTTAATATCACTTAAACTGGGCGCAGCCCAACCAAGTGCCGCCCGCAGGGCCTAGCAGCAAAAACCCGCGGAGCGGGTTTTTAACTGCTAGTTCTTCTTTATTGTATTAATTTTTAAGTGTTTACTCTGATAAAAAATGCTTGTATTTTTTTTAAAGAAAAGCCCACTAGGGCGTATAATAAATAAATAACTAATGTTAGCAAAATACCAAATAGCCGGTAATACTGTTTCGAAATTAATTGTCGCTCAAAGTGGGTAATGCCTGCGCGCAATGTTTGTAGGTCAGCTGTGACATATATTTGTAAAGGCTATTAGTTAGCATACCCTCAAACAAAGTGGTTGTGGTCTGTTTTTGCGAGTGATTTTTAATCAAATTGGTAGTCTGTTGTTTTCAAACAGTTTTTGGAAATTATTAAAAATAAATTGTCATTTTGCTGTGAAACTGTTGAACTAAGATAAAGTAATGGCAAAATTGGAGTGTTCTGAAAAATATGTTGACAATGTGTTTGCTGCTATTGTGATTCCAACCATCGCTCGCGTGAATGAAAGGTTATGGAAACCAAACAGCTATCGCTCGCGTGGATAAAAGGATATGAAAACCGAGCAATCATCGCTCGCGTGAATGAAAGGTTATGGAAACCAAACAACTATCGCTCGCGTGGATAAAAGGATATGAAAACCGAGCAACCATTGCTCGCGTGAATGAAAAGGATATGAAAATGTGCTTGCTGCTATTGTGATTCCTCCAGAAAACGTTGACGAACAGGTGGACAAAGAGCATATTGACCTCTGCAGGGTCATCCATTGTTCAATACGTTGTACATGAAAATGTCTTCAATTCTGTGTATTCACTCACAAACGTTCCATAGACAACAAATGGTGACCTATTTCGGTCGACATTCTTGCAAAATGTCCATGAAGAATAAACAAATAAAAATCAGCAACAAGATTTTTAAAGTGTTTTGCTTCCGCCGAAGCAAACTGCTTACCTGCTGATGCACATGATACCTAAAATGTGACCCTGAATTAGGTTAGTGGTCGTCTGTTGTATCGTCGATGATGGAATATCTAGAGTTCCTCGTACGCTTTATTATGGACAATTTATTCACATTTGATGGTGTTCAAGGATATGAGAATGTGCGCTAATGGCACTAGTTTTTAAAACAGATCGATTCCCTAATCTTGAAGCTTTAGGCAAATTGAAGACAAGCAAGTATCTGCTAAATGGTTACATTTCCTATTATTTTTTTCCTTGTATGTAGCTTTCATCACCACTATGTAACTTTCTCCGCTTTTCTAATTAAAGTGAATTTGGCATGGAAAACAAAATACTCGTATTTCGTTTACGAACTATTAACTGTACGGTAATAGTAGCCACAAACTATGATCGAAAGGAGCCGGTAAACTAATTGTAACGTTGGTAGAAATCAAAATAATTAAAAAAAAAATGGTTTACAGGAAACATAAAAAAAATTGTAAAAAGAATTTTACCGGCTTTTTATCCAGAAAACGGTGCAAACTTAAATATTTCGTAATTTCGAAGATATTTGGCAGTATTACATTTCAACCTAGATCATGAATCTCTATTATGGGTACTGTCTTAATATAGTATGCAACAAACTCAAGTTACAATCTAGCACGATCGATTGATAAAGGTTTTATCGATAATATATATCGGTGGCTGAGTTGACTTCGCGTTTGGGTCCCACCCAGGCGAAGTGTGTTTTGGCTCCTCAATCAGAGTTCAAGTCAAGTCCTCCATCACAACACAAGCAACGTTTTCCGCTTACTTTGGTGATAGTAGGAGATTTTTAAATACTGTTAGGTCATTCGTAACCCCCGGGAATGTGTATTTAAAAAAAAAAACAACTATCAAAAATACTAATTTCGGCTGTGGGTTTGTCTGTCTGTCTGTCTAATTAGATTTGAAGTTTCTTTTTTAAACATCGATTCTAATTGGGCTAAGAATTCAAACAAGGGAAAAAGTACCTACCTACCTTAACAGAAATATTTTAACACAATTTTATTTTAATTGTGTTTTTAAAAATTGGAACTGATTCAAGAATTGGAAGAATTAAGGAAATGATTCAACTGTCAAGAATTTAGAAAAGCTATAAAGTACCGTATTTTTACGTTACGTTATATTAAAAGTGAATTTCGTTTGTTTAAATTTCTTGGGGTATGAATGTTGATAAGAGAAGTCAGTAGAAGTAATTTAACGAATGCCATAGAAACAATGTTCAGTAATATAAAAATTACAATAATAGTATAAAATATAATTAAGCAGTAATTGATGAAAATCTAAGATGGAACCAACACATAAAATTTATTACGTAAAAACTTCCAAACATTATACTAATACATTTCTTTAAGGATCTAAGAAATGTGGTAAAATAAATCGAGTATAACGATTTTTGGTATATTATGGCAAGTTTTCTAAAAGTCTTGAGTGAGCGCTTGCCATAATATGACAAATTCATAAAACCTAAACATATGGAATAAACGGTAAAGTCTAGGTGGATTCATTGGCATTAAACCGTAGTGAGCAGTTCATATTTTTCCATATTAATATTGTGGTTTGTCCATTCGATTTAATCGATAATTTGAAAGCCAAATAACCATCGCTCGTGTGAATAAAAGGATATGAAAACCGAACAACCATCGTTCGCGTGGATAAAAGAATATGAAAACCGAACAACCATCGCTCGCGTGAATTAAAGGATATGAAAACCGAACAACCATCGCTCGCGTGAATAAAATATATGAAAAAGTCTAGTACCTATTCTTTCCTTCTTGAATAGAATCATAGGATGGAGATCTGATACATCTAAATACATACGTAACCTGAATACAATCGAATATGGAATCATATGACGGAGATCTGCTACACCTAAGTACATACATAACCTGAGTACAATAAAAAAATCATAAAGACTATATTAAAAGTACCCGTAAGATCGCTAATGTTTAGATAAAAATATACTTTTGAAACTATACATTCAAAAATACGGAATTCTCTACTATATATTTATTATTACATTATCCATCACACTAGATCGAAACAAAATGACATACAAAATATTCAAGTTATAAAACCATATTCGGACAAAATAGCTACATTTATTTGTGCAAAAAAAACTCCACAACTCTCCAAATAAAATTTTTATGTTTACAAATCAAGAATAAAAATCTGACTGAATGAAAAAACTGTTAAAAAACACTGTAAACGACATGGAAGATAAATAAAATAGAACTAAATAACTTTAGTCCGCCTCAACACAGGACACCCTAGTGAGGAGGTCTAAGAAATACTATCACTATACTTCAGTTCACCATAATATTTTGTATGTACAATGTTTTATATAGTTGCTGAGATAAAATTCAAAAAAGTAAGTTTTAGGTAGTATTTCAAAAATGTAAGAAAAGTAATGCTGAAGTACATATTTAAATCACTTGCAAGATAATATTTATTATTCAGAAATATGAATTTATCACCGAGTTGGGAATTCAATAAGGAAACAACACGTAACATCAGTCGTTTGTGGTTTCATTTGGAAAACCACAAAAAATGTTTGGTTGAATGTTCAGCAATTTCGCATTGAAAGATTTTTCCATATTTCCGAATTTTACTTCCACAATTTGGTGGTTTGTATAGAAAGGACCAAACTTAGCATTTAAAATAACTGGTCTTGAATAAATAAGATTGCAATAAGAAAATCTTATTTAAAGAGCATCAAAATCCCTTCTCTGTAGACTTTGTGTACCAATAAATAACGAATATTATATTATTTTCACCATGCAAGTTTCGTACTTCACTAAAAAAAATGCGCAAAGTAAATTAAAAAACCAGCAAGGACGATAAAAGAGAAAAATATTATCAACTTATTTTTTTTAATAACAAGTAATCTTATAGTATTTTGACTAAACTTAAAGATAAAAAGCTTCCTCCTGAAAGATTATTAAATTGTTTCTTAGATATCTGATTATAAAACTAAACTTTAAAGGCAAATATTAAATTAAATAAAACTTCTAATATATCAGTTTTGAACAACTAAGATAAATGGTTTACTTTGTAACATTTTTTATCTAGATATTTTTACGTCTGGGTGCTCATTTTCCATGTGTTAAAAACTTTCATGACCTTCGCGACATCTGTCACCGATGTCACCATAAATAAACAATGGGTGGTGCCGCGTCTCGTCCATGGAAAGCGCTCCAGTGGCACCGCCTCCAAGGGCGGTTCGTGACGTCAATAATTTGTATTTTTCGCACCAAACGAGCCTTTATTACCCCATACAAATGCGCAAAAACCTCGCATGATGCTCCTTGGCTGATTTACTGCCAAAAATATATTGCTTCTGGCAGGGCGGAATCGAGACGTGTCAGGACGATTGATGATTTTAGAAGATTTGTTGCCCATTTAGAAGTATTTTGAGATCTAATTGTCTTAGTTAAGGCTTTTCTAACTGGTCGTGAAGTTTTGACTACTAAAAAACCTATTATAATCGTATGCTGCATGTTGTAGTGACTGTGTATTTAAATACGCAACAGTTGGCTAACTTAAGCTGCGTGAATGCTTGGAGGTTAATTACATTTTTACTTTTTCTTCGAGACATATAATCATCCCATTTCACCCCCCATTGTGAAATTTTAACGAAAAATTACAAAAACTTTTTAAACGTAATATCATCGATGTGTAATTAAATTAGTACAATATTGTAAAACCAACTGTTTGCAGAGATGAAATGTTCATTGTTCATTTCTATTCGTATTTGCCTAGTTTGATATCTAGTAAAACAAAACAAAAATGTATAAAAATTAAACAAATAAAAAATGTTTTTTCTTTTAAAAATAAAAATTATACTTTTTAAATTAAGTATCTCTAAAAAGAAATAATTCCGTCTTGGCACACACTTCTTGCCTCATTCACATTCATAAATCTTCTCATACATACTCTTATATTATTCTGACTCTTGACATGGTCCGACTCGAGTATCTGATTCATTTGATCGTGCCATGTCTTCCTCGGGCGTTTCCGACTTCTACCATTCGCATTTGCATCATATTTCCTCCTTACACTCCTTTCTTTGCTCATTCGCTCTACCTGCCCAAACCATACATTAATCCTTTCTCTGCCAGTTCCATGCCTCACTTCCATCAGAGTAGGTACAAGCACTGCATTGTGTATAGTCTTCTTCGCTTCTTTCGATATTTTTTTGCTAGCGCCAACTGCGTTAAGTCCTCCATTAATGGAGTTCCCTGCATTTACCCTTCTTTCATTATCTCTGTCAGCCTTCCCATCTCTCGTAAACATACTTCCTAAATAGATAGGCATCAGTAGATACAAATTTTGATGAGAGGTAACTGTAGATTAAAAACTAATAAGTACTGTTTTGCGTAATTCGACTCTGCGTTATTATACCGGTACACATTATTATATGAAACACGAAAGTAATAAACGTACTCTTGGCTTATCACTGAAACAGCTAATTAAAAGCAATATCAGCGTTCCACTTGCCTGGAGAAAAAAAACAATCTTGTACAAAAATATGCTCGTTTTGTACATAATATGGTAAATTCAATGTGTTTACACCCAAAAAATAGCACAAGGTAGTTATTTCTATCAACGTAGATGATAAAAAGTAGTTAATTCTATTAACGGGTTGTTCTAGAATTCTAAATTCAAACGCAATTAGAAATAATTATTACAATTATATCAGTTTTCAACATTGAAGCTTCTAAATTATTTGGTAACAATAACAATAAACAACGACCAGATTTAACATTTAATGAATTGACCATTAAAAAGTAATTAAAATTCGTTAATCTTTTCAAACATTTATACGCCATTATTCTAAAGAGTATCTTACTAAAAAAATATCCCAAAATAACGATGGTTATTGTTTTAAAATTCTTGTACCGCTGCAAACAAAGCCGTGGCATCGTCATTTTATTTTCAATTTCTCAAAGCGTTTTTGTTAGAGAAGAGACCACAAATCCATTACTCCAAGTCACGACAAGAACAATAGAGATTTTGTTGCGCTAGTCCAAAGAAAATACATTTGGAGTCTCGGCAGAAACTTCATAAAACAAATTTGTTGCCATTTTATAAAACTTATTTTGTAAAACTCTAAAAAATTATCAACAAGCTCTTTCTCTACTTTCAATACATATAATATCCATGTTTTACATATATAAACCTTTCAAAAGAAATTCTTTAATTTATAGTGAAAACCCTATCAAACTTCGTTGCATAGTTTAGAAGAACTAAGCGCACAAAATGACAGACGCGGATAGTAACTAGATACCAATGTATTGTCATGATTATGAATTTACTAAAAGTTTATCAGGAAACGGCCTGTAATCCCGTTTTTAGTTAATTATTTTCGGGATGTTCCCGAACGTTCCAAACTCTTGAACATTCAACAACATTACAGAATGTTCCGGGATGTTCTGGTCATTGTGGAATGCTCTCGAATACTGTCAAATGTTCTATGCTGTTCTAAAAATTTCCAGAGGGCCAAACTTACAGCCCTTATATCTTCAAAAGTACGTCATTCAGGTGTAAACGGGAACCTTCTTCATGGATGGGGGATATAAGGCTACTACACCGTATAACTCCCTTGATCGTACGGGACTCTTTCTGAGTTTTAGCGGCACGCAGATTTTACCCTTAATTTTATAATATATATTGATTTCAAATTGAAAACATTTACTTGTGATGTATGTTACTTGCAGGATGACACTATCAATTTAAAAGAGGCCAGGTAAATCATATGTAGATAGCTGATGTAATTAAAAAATGATACAATAAAACCATTATTCGTATGCTCGGGGAGATTATGAGTTGTTAGTTGGTAGTTGGGTTATAGGTTTGACCGGTGTAAACATAAAGCCAGCAACGCGAGAAAGAATAAGGCAAATGAGCTAGCAGAATTATGTTAAATAAAATGAAGAATATCCTGTAGCATAATGATTTGAAGACCTGCTATTGAGTGTTGTAAACCTGTATCCACTTCATACTCTTGTATATATTGTATAGGCACTCAATAATCAAAAATGGACGAAAAAAATTGAATTTTAGCTATCGTAAAAACCGTGTTATTTATATAAGCAATCGTGTCATTATCAAACCGTGTTATTGCTATAATGTTCTGAAATGAAAAAATATACTGTTCTCTCAAACGGTCATCTGAAATGAAGGTTGAAAGAAAATGAAGATACTGAAGACTGGCAGTGTGGGGTACTTAAGGAATTATTCCCTTCTTTCTTTCATCCAGCAAATAGTGATACTTTCAGCACAGGAGGAGTGTTTTCAGAAAGAGAAATATCTATCAGCGGTATATTTTTAAATTCTTACCCTCTAGGTTTTATGCGGTTGTGGGTGCCTACTAATTCAGATTTTCAAAAATTAATTTATTTACCTTCTTTATGTTTTATATAAATGGTGACCGGTCAGTGGCAGAGTTGGCATCGCGTTTGGGTTCAACTTAGGCTTATTGAGTTCAATTCCTCAACTGTCCAAGGCCTCCATCATAATTCAACCAACATTTTCCACTTTCTGTGGTGGTTTTAGAAGATTTTCAAATAAGGTCGGGTTAAATAATTACAGCGCCCTTGAGGTGATTTTTCACGAAAACGGCGCTGCATAAATTAGCCAAATATTAAATATTATTATTATTCCTAACCCGGGAAAATTATCTTATTAAAAAAATTACATAAAACATTTTATTTCAGTGGATTTGAGTAGGCCACCATATTAATAAAATAAAATAAAAAATAATATTAAATTGTTAGATGTTACTAGGTACTTTGAAAGCTAAAGCAAACCCAAATTTTTATTTGAATTAGAACTTTGATTACATCTTAGAACTGAAATGTATCGATATTTTGCTTTATGAGAACATAAAAAAATAATATGTTTATTCGAAATTTTCTACTGACTTTTAAATAAAGATGGCTTTTTACAAATAAGTTGCGTGTTCTTATTATTCAACATGTCTAAAGTTAATTGAATGTGCTATTATATATTATCGTTAAATATTGAGTTCGACTAATAATTCACTTTTTTAAGTTTTGGGAGATATTTCTCTTTGTGAAAACGCTCCTCAGTTGTGAGTCACATCCATTAGAATTGTATTGCTCCACCAAAAGGAAAATTATGTTTTACGTTTTATCAATTTTATATTGTTTTTTTTCTGCATCCTCTACAGTTATTTATCATTGTGTAGTGGCAAACACATATTTTAATATGGAATAAAAGTGAGTACACCCAGTTGAAGACAAAACGCTTTATTTTAATCTAAAAATAAAGCAGAAAGTGGCGGAACGAATATGAGGTTGTTTTGACTGGATTCATATGAATTTATTACATACTTTCAAAGCTGTTCCAAAAGAAAAGAACTGTCATCAAATTTCAGCAATAACATTTATCAAAACGAAACAAATTTAAAACTGAGCAAGCGTTTTGAAGCAACAAAGTAATACTTTTTAAATAAAAATAAAATCTTTTCTGTTTCACTGACCAAGGAAAAAGTCGTTGTAAATTGATACAATAATAAATTTCATTTTATTTAAACATTAACCTTTCCGTTGCCAACACAGATACCCAATAACTCCAAAACTTCTATCCTCCATGTGTGGTTATTTTAAATGAAAACCTAGAAGTTTTGGTTTTTTTTGTATTCCGACCAAACCTTTAAGCACACAATCCATCATAAAAAAACTAAAATAACAGATAATAAAATTAAAAAATAATAATACGTCGGCATTCCTTACCACTAATATTATTTTTCACGCGTTAGATCCATACCACAGTTGTTTCCATTATAAGCCCAAAGCGACTTATGCGTTAATGCTCGTCATCTCATTCGCTTGCGCTATTATCAGAGCTGCGTGAGGGGGTAGGGTAACGTTCCGTCGCCGCCGTCACACGAGGTAAGTCAGTTTTGTTTTGCATCTTGGAATGCCGAAGGTTAAGCTAATAAATTTAATTACTGTAGTTGTTTTTAAACATTAAACAATGTTTGAGTTTATTTTCCTGTTAATGTAATTGTTTTTAAATTTTCTGCTATTTAGTTATTCTCTATTATACTATTGTTTACTACCAGAAGAAATATAACAAGTATTTATTTGATCATTGATATTCCTTTTAAATATGTCTTTACTTAATTTAATACATTTTCATTGGTTATGCTCGAATATTTAGATCGCAAATTAATTTTATTAGTGAAAAGAAAATACATCGGTTATAGTAATCGGGGGTGTAACTCAGTGGTAGAGTGTCTGCTTCGCATGCTGAAAGTCCTGGGTTCAAATCCCAGCTCCTCCAGTCACTTTTTTGTACAATTATTATGTTGGATTTCGATTTCAAATTTTTTGCGTCTTTTTCACAGGATATGCAAACTTTTTTTTGAGATACAGAAAGGAATTTTTGAAGGAAACTGGGTTCGAAATCATATTTTTGGTAATTACTCTTTTCCACGATTCATATTATATTATTTTAATATACAGAAAATCCAGACCTATGTATTTTTATGAGCGACAGATTAATTTAAAAAATATATATTTTTAATAGATTTATTATCACGCTTCAATAATTTTTTTTTTCGTTTTGAGGATTCGGTTCCTAAAGTAACCAGATAATGAACCAGTTCCAAATCGTAATCCAGTAACTGGAACCGCAATGAAAACCCATTTAAATTAACAACCATATTTTAATTTTTTTTCTAAAGCCATGCACCAATTAAAGAGTTTTTTTTTCATGAACAAGTTTTTTTAAAACGTAAAAGTTTAAACATTACTAAAATTAGATAGTTGGTAAATTGGGATGATAATATTATAAAACTGCAGAAAAATCGAAAATAAAACTATTCTCTTTTTGAATTTGTTCAGCGAATCAACGAACCACACTCAACAATATATTCGTTTAATTTAATTAAATGGATTTTTGTAATCACAATCAAACAAAGAACCCACAAACTTTTCAAAAATTAAAATTGAAAGGGTTTGCCAACACAAAAAACCTACCGGCCCTTTAAAATATTTAAAAGAGCTATTTAACGATACGGTCAGCTTAATTGGATTAAAGCAATTGGTAAACCCCCCTAAACGTTTGTGCGATCCTCAGGGATAATAATACTGTTATTTGTGTTTTGTTCTGACACAAAGGGGATAATCGTTATGTCCTACCTAATATAGTTGAAATTAACCGCAAATAATGTCTTACCCATATAATGAAGCTGTAATATATTATTATACTAACTACCTACGTGTTTTTGTCACATAATAGGCCCAACAATAGATTGAGGTCTTTCAAATTCAATCACATATAATTTGATGATTCTCAAAACGATGATTAGCGCTACTATAATTATTATTTGACATTTAAATGATAGCCGATCAGCCCTGATTCTTATCGCGTATCAGCTTTCAAATGATTGTTAAAAATTCAACCCTTACAAAACAATTTTTTTTTCATTATAATATATTTTATTAATAGATGTATATATTTAAAAACACTTTTTTTTGTTTGACTGAGGATTGAACTATCCTCACAGAAAATTGAGCAATTCTCAGTTTAGTAAGACGAATGTAAAATATTATTAAAAAAAAAATAACTGAATAAAATATTTAAAAATGCACAAATTTAAATAATTGTTGTAAAATAGTAGGTACCTACAGAAAACATTTGAAAAAAAATTTAGAATTTAGAATTTTAATTAGCTTATTCAAGATTTTTCAAATTTTTAATTGAGGATAATTATTGTTCTAATTAATTATTCGGCTTCAATTCGCACGAATAAAATAAAATTAATGAATATTTTAAAAGCAATATTGTCCTTTCTGAGAGTCTAAGGAAAAATAATCTTATAATTTCTTTAATACTATCATAATTAAGTTATCACGGTTAGCAAAGTTAACAATTCATGTAATAACTAATATTACAGCGAAAAGGTTGGGTTGATGCTTGAAGGCATAATTTTAATAAATTTGAATTACGCAGAAAGGCTATTTTCGACTTTTCTGTGATAATACTGAAAAGAATTCACGGAACTTTTATGATCAGTGGTGGAGATTTATGAACTCTGAATGTGAGTTTAAAAGCTGATGATAACCAAAAACCTTTCAGGTATTTTAAAGGGTTTTGAAAACTTCCATTGGCTGTATTCAAGAAACTTGTATAATAATATATTCCCATTTAAAGTTCCAAAGTATGACGTTACCATAAGGACCCAAGAGCTCTTGAAAAAGCTACGAAGGCTATATTAAAACTAATCCTTACGTTAAACCAACGTTGGAGATAAAGAGCGTTGGAGATATTTATGTAAGGAGTAAGGATATAGATACTTGATAATATTATTATTCTCACTGAAAAAATGGTCTGCGCTAGTATAAAGGGTTTGGAAAATATTTTAGATTTTTCTTTGCTTCTGATAAGGAAGTTATTTTTCGAGTATATTTTATACATCAAGACAGGGAAGGATTTTATGAAGATGGATGAAAATCACTATACAAAAGCTCATATTTATAATATTTCAAGGTTGTATTTGATGTTGCTGTTCCAAAGCATTTACCGCATTAGAACGTATAATGGTGGCCCTAGAAGGATTTTGAAAGTGTAACCTGATGATAAACCGTACTTCGGCGAAGGTTGGTTTTCTAATAAAGGTCGTAACTAATACGATGAACCTCTTATGAGATGGAATTATTTACATGACGATTAATTAGGCGCTTATAATCTATAATAATAGTTATAGCAATGGCAACACAAGGCATTTCGGAACTTTGTTTTGTACGTGAAGGTATCTAATTAACTCACCATCGTTATTTTTCCCCGTAGGGATAGGCAGATACGATGTACAACTCAATCAACATCAGCCCATACACACAATAACACTATTAATCATCTAGTATTGGTCAAGACTTAAGAACATGATTCACTCGTTCGTGCCATATTTTTCTCAGGCATTCTATGGACGAGTCTGAGAACTATAGTGATTTGTTTTTGGGGTATTATGCCATGTTGCGCTACCTCCTTCTTTAGCCAATGTTTCGGACAGCATTGCAGGGCAGATGTATAATTTGGAATTTTTACTAAAATTACACATCTGCCCTGATAATGGACACTGCAATGCTGCCCGAAATGTTGTCTAAAGAAGGAGGTGGCGCAACACGGCATAATACCCCAAAAACAAATCACTATAATACTTTTGGCCGTGAAAATATCAAATCATACCGAGTCGGAGAACATATTATATTCATCACATTTGCGTCATATATGTACTATATTTTACTATTTGCACTGCATATTATATATAGGATCACCAAAGCTTTTAAGGTAAAGCGTGCTGATTTGAACCCGCCACCCCTGGATTCATAGTCGTAGATTACGCAGGACGAATTTTGATTTAACCAAAGAAATGTAGCCACGGAAACATCTAGAAAATTATTTGATTGACTCATTAATGATAACTTAGATTGATGAACGTTTAAATTATGTATGTACGGTTCACTAATACTAAACGTTCCCATTGGGCTACCCGTCTGTAGTCGCAAAGTAGAAATGTTATAATTTTGTTTGTTACAAATTCGGATTGTTCTAAGATCTTAAGCTTTCAGATGTGTTATACGTAGATGATCATGCTAATCGTTGTTCATACTCAGAGTTGGCAACACAAAGCAACGAATTTAATATAGCTATGCAAACACAAACTTCAATGTTTATACTAGAGTACCTAAAATTGTTCAGGATATTTGCAGTATGAATATTTGATCATTTTTGCATTATATTGCGTAACATTTTTATTTAAAATTATACTTATGACGTACGTATTTACAGAATCATTTACAAACTCACATTTTACATGTAATAAACTTGATCCATTAAGATTTAGTAAATGAAGCTGAGAAGTAGAATTATTAATTTTTATCATGGCTAACGATAATAATTGTACGTTTACAGGAAACAATAACAATAATTTATTTGAAAACTATCACATTATATTATTATAATCTACTTTTTTTTCGTTACTTGAATATATTTTACAATGATAATAAAAATTCCACAATAATGAACGTTTCGCAATAATGTTCCAAGTTTCGGGATTCTTGCTATAAAAGCACCGATTTCAAATAAGAAGGGTTTTTGTTTTTTCAAAGCATTACAAAGTTTTCATTTTCAATTGGTCAAAGTAAGTTTTAAATATCGTTGCCATTACACAAAGACTTATTAAACAATATCAATACAAATTGAAAATATCTCCCGAGTAAAAATAAATGCCGCCAACGGGAATTGAACCCGTGCCTTCTGATGTCCGGTCAGGTGTTCTGTAACAACTGAGCTATGTCGACTTATTTCCAACCCGCCAAATGATTCAATATGTACTAGTACCTCAATCAACAATTACTGCTTATTATATATATATATATTTTTTTTTTTTTTTAAACTTCCGATTTAGTTGTCCGGGTTAAGTCTTCCCCAAAGGAAAAACTTAACCCTTCCACTCACTTTTCCACAAATGATCAGCTAGTCAATCAACATTATGTAAGTGCATTATATAAGTAAAATAAATACAAAACAATACAAGAACAACAACACGTCAAATCACCAGATATCAAATGGGAAAAAAAAATTCACCGTCTCCAGATATTTTCATATCAGAGGGTTCGGCTCGGTAGAACTTCTAACAGGGCCTATAAATCCTACTGATCCCTCAACATAAATATTTAAAAAATCTTTTGTTATCCTACATGTATTCAAAATGACCGACTTTTGCATCTTTATATATAAATTTTTTGATAGATCTAATACGCCTAAATTTTTAATTAGAGAGCTAGGTATAATGCCAGTAGCCGAAATAACGAATGGTAATATTTTTATAGTCTGAGAATGCCAAATTCTTTTTATTTCATTTCCTAAATCTGTGTATTTTCTTATTTTTTCACTAACAGATTTTTGAATATTACAGGAATTTGGAATAGCAACATCAATGATATAAGTTATTTTTTTAATTTTGTCATGTAAAACTATATCGGGTCTATTATGACTAATCGCTCGGTCTGTTAGTATAGTTTTATCATAATATATTTTATAAAATTCGTTTTCTAAAAATGAATTTGGTTCGTATTCATAATATGGTACTACATTACGGCAGTCAATCAAGTTATGTTTAATTACCAAATTTTGGTGAATTATTTTTAAAACTTGATTGTGCCTAAATGTATACTCGGACGGTGCTAATATAGAACATCCCGATATAATATGTTCTATAGTTTCCGGAAAAGCCAAACATTTTCTACACAAATCATCAATTTGATTTGTATCTTTGATTATATGCTTTCTATAATTTTTAGTATTAATGACTCTATCCTGAATTGCAAGCATAAATCCTTCTATTTCTGCGCTCAACTCTCCAATACTCAACCATTTGTTTGACTTAATTTTGTCAACATACGTTTGGTTGAGATAATTGAAGTGTTTTGCGTGTAAAATTTTATTTGACCAGGAATCTAATAATTCCTGGTTGGGATTTACAAAAATGTTGGCATTCTCATCGTATAAATTTAAAGGTGTAATATTTCTATCTGCCTTGCAAATTATTTTGTGCATTTCTGAGCTATGAGCTTTCCTATGGAAAAAAGTTCTTAGCATTTCTACCTGATTATGTTTCAAAGAAGTTATTTTGACTATACCTCTACCTCCTAAATTTCTAGGTAAATTAACTCGTTCTATAGCTGAATTTGGATGATGGCAATTAAACTTTGTTAGCGTAGTTCTAATTAATCTTTCTAAGTTATCTAAATCTGTATTAGACCATTTAATTATGCCAAATGAGTACGTTAATAGAGGTATTGCCCAAGTATTTATTGCTTTTACTAAATTTTTAGCAGATAGATTGCATTTTAAAATTTTCCTTATCCTAGTTTGAAATTTAATCCTAATATCATTTTTAATACTACTATGGTCTAATCTATTTGATTGTGGGTATCCTAAATACTTATAAACCTCATCCCTTTTCATACTAGTAATTTGGAAATTTCTAAATATACTCTCGTCCCCATCTACAATTTTGCCTTTCTCTATATGGATCGTTCTACATTTATCTAAACCAAATGTCATTTTGATATCATCTGAAAAGTTTTTAACTACCTCGATCATTTTCTCTAAATTTTGTTCAGAATTCGAAAATAATTTTATATCATCCATAAATAATAAATGCGAAATTGTACTACTCTCCCTTGTATTACCCTTAACTTTTATTCCAAACTTGCTTTTAATTAACATTTTAGATAGAGGATTCAATGCTAAGCAAAACCAAAGAGGACTCAATGACTCAATATCATTTTCCTTAAAACTTTAATTCAATTTAAGCTATGTCTTCCTGCGACGACCCCGACTTCTCCATCCACTAGCGCGTAATTTGTTAATATAACAGTCAGCGTGTTCCCATGTATAGTATATTTAGGTTTCTATCACTTTGCTCATTATGAAATTTGGATAATTATTTTTAAACATTACGACTTTGTAATAAAAAACTTTTGATATATTCATGAATTGCTTGTATTTTTTATCATTTCTGGCTAGAGCTATCCCGATGAGTTACAAAACTCTTTCAAAGAACGGGAGGAACTTACAAAACATTGGTGGGAGTTGATACGTACATTTTTACAGAGGTATAATGATATCAAAAGTATAAGTTTCACATACAACACAGTACATAAAACAGAAAAAGGTAGGTTAAGTAGACTAAAAAAGATTAAAAAAAAAGAAATAAGGATATGTACATAAGCACAAAGCCAAGGAAGGATTTTACGAAAAGGTACTTATCGACTAAGTCATTGGAAAAAAAAAATTATTCATGATTACAAATACAGGGAATAGAAAAGGAGGAAAAAAAATAAACAATACAAAACAAAATACGACAAGAAAGTTAAGAATTTTCGATTTTGAATACACATACTTTAAAGTATTACTCAGAATTTTTTTAATATGCCGGGTGTTTTTATACATATCTGGAAGAGAGTTATAGAGTGTGTAGGCAATATAGTTCAGAGGTTTTATCCCTATTTTGTAGTGTGTATGTTTTGTACGATTTCATAATTAAATACTACTGTTAGTGTAGTACAATCACAATTCTTGATACGTGCCCCATTTCGTAGTACAGCTTTAAATAATTTCACTCCTTCTGAGTAAACCTTTCAACCAAGACGTAAAATGAGGAAAATTTGATTAAATTAACTTCTTTCCGTGGGTAAGTTTTTTTTGTATTTTCGCATTCAATATTACGCCCACTATTTTATAAAACACTATCCATTGTACTTCCGTTCTCTTCGATACACTGCAGATCATTTCGTTATATATTTACATAGTTTACACATAAATCAAGAACATGTAGTTCGGGCCTCTGAGTTTTTCTTTTAAGCAATAAACAAAAAATGATATGTGAGTGTTAAGTGAACTTTTGGCCCGATCCCCCATTAATCGTGATATATGTTTTATGTGTAGAAAGTAAATATCGAAACTTCAGTGATTTGGGCAAACATCAACATATACTAACTTGTGATACATAACTATAATGTTGACACGCTGAAGTAAGTTTTGGCACTTGGTATGATTGCCAATATTCTGTTTGATCTTTCATTTCATATTAAAATCTAATTAGTGCACATTTTTGTCGAGAAAATAAAAAGCGCAGTTAAAAATTTAAATCACTGTGTTCCAGACTAAAATCGCAAGGTATTTTGTAAAATTAATACTGCAACAGTTAAAAATATATTTACGATGGCATAATTTGGCAAAGACTTACAGTTTAAATACTAGTAGACTCCACAATGCTTCGATATTGCTAATGTCTTTCTCGGACGTCTCAGAATTCTTTTACCATTCACTACTGTATACCAAAATATTACTGTTAAAAAAACTACATTACATCAACATTAATTCTACTCCGTATCTCATTACGGTATGGAGATATTGCGTTAGGTATTTCTTGGGCATCCCCGACTTCTTACACCACTCAAACCACTCTTTAAACTTTCCTGGCACTAATAAAAACAAACTATGAAACTTTCAGCGATATCGGTGGACTGCTTTTAAGTTTTGCGAGCACAAACATCCTCAGGCTGAATTTTTATATAATAAAATTTAAAATGCTAATTTTCGAAAGGTTGCTTGGCTAAATATGACTGTAATAACTCAAAGACTCGGGTCACATTGTTATTCACAATCAACCCACAAAAGAGGAATAATTATCAGTCCATCCCAAAATTATAAGGAAGAACTTTGCAAGTACCTATAGGAAGACTTTTGTGATGCTCCAGCCAATTTAATATCAGTCTCTTCAAAGTATATTTTCGTCATTATTCATGTCCTTACTAAAGAGCTTGATTAGAAATTTATGGAGTTCAAATAGATTTAACTCAACAGAGGCTTATATTAAAAACGAATGAAGGTCATAATGTGAAGCTTATCCTCGTAATGTGAAGCATCACAAATATTTCAATTAGGATGAACTGTTTTATTTCAATAATTGTGCCAATTTCTCGGAGGCAGTGGAGTTATGGAATTCCCAATTTGAATAATATCACGAGCCTGAATGACGTGAATTCGGGGTAGCAGAAAGGGCAGAGGAATATTTATACGTGTCTGGATAAACACAACTAGTAATTATTCATGTCTGATGTCATTTATAGCAACATATGAGTTTGATATTACATATCCTAGTATTATTCAATCGTGTGCCCTAAAAAACTTAAACGCCCTGTGATTGGTCAACGGGTTCTGACCTCTACCTCACGGGTCTTTACGGAATATTACGCAAGTTACAAAGTTACGCGGCATGCAAACTATTTCAAAAGAATTCATGTTTTTCTTTTTTTCAGTTCATAAAATTTTTGGAAATGTTGGTAAATATTTAATTAGGGATTTGTTGTAAAAAAAATGCAAACATTGAAAATTATTTTAAATGAAATTGAAATTTGTAAAAAAAATTGTATTTTAGTTAGAAGATAAACACTAATAAAAAAAATAAAAAATGAAAATCCAAATAAATGGAATTCCATTTTAAACGCTTACCACGTGACCATTTCAGCCCAGTTTATCCTGGTGAGGTGTTCAAGAAATATTTAGTTTAATAGCTACCTCAAACCCACCTTCGCTCTCTTCAACATAAAACACAATGTAAATCAGTCATTATTATTATCTACTCAAATATAATATTTAATATGGCAAATAAATTACTTTGCAAAAAATCACAATGCCAATAATTCCATGTACTACATTATTTTTATTTTTATGTGAGTACCGCCCAAAAGTCTCAAAACCCGACCGTCTGCAGCTAGGGAGACTATAACATCTCCAATTGGAGTATGTTTTGATGCTGAAGGTAGAGGGGAGCTGGGGATACTGGCTATTTAGATCTAGTCAGCAAACACGGCTAAAGCCAATTTTAGCAAATCTTCGAATGTTTATGGTGGTCTTTCACCAGGGCGATACTTAAAATATCTATCACTCTGTTACATAAAATAAAAAATCGTAAATGTACTTTATATTAGCCCGTCTTCCCACCAGTCGGTAAGCAATCGGAATTAACCGACTGCTATAAGATCCTGTAATGTTTTTAAGCTTCCCCTAACTTCTTCTGAACGCATAAATCTTTTGTTTACGTTTGATTTGCAACTTCTCGCGGTTTATCAACCCTTCAATCTTAACGAATTCATATGTCACGTTGTGTCAATTTTTTGTTTCGACAGGGATTAATTCATTGAAGGATCCTTTTAATTGGTTGTGGTAACTTTGGTTCTTTTTAGATGAGGCGTGTTACATTCTGTATGGTTTGAAAATAAGACAATGACCAACTACCCTGATTTTAACTACCTTTTCCTACCTTGTTTGCTCGCCCAAACGTTTCCGGTTGCTGCAGTCGATAGTGTGCTAATATAATGAGACAATTAATTACAAGTACATGAAATTCGCTATAGACAATTCAATTCAAGATGCACAAAATTCTAAGTTAATGATTTGACTATGGATTGTTAGTTTTGTGAGTTATTTCTATGAGTAGGTATTTTCGGGAATAGCTAGAGACAAAACATGTGTTGCTTTCGATTGGTCTCCGTCCAAATCCCATCCATCAACGTGACCAGCTCGAGAGCAGCCAAGTTGATGGTCCAATCCCAACACCTCCAGAAATGAATTGAATATCGCTCAGCGACAGATGAAATAATGACATGTTTTGCCTCCTGCCGGAGGGTGATGAAGGTGAAATGTGGGTCCTTGGTGGTAACTGTTGATGTTGATGTTGATGATGAATGATGAAGATTCATCTTATACCGTTAGGTACAAGGGGCTGCTCCGGTCCGGCGGCATGATTGCCTGGTGTCAGGAACCATTTGGGTCACGTGGGTAGCGCGAGGTCTAGGTCGCGTCAACCTCCCCCAAATCGATGATGAGTTAAGCTTCGCCAGCATGCTGAAAATTAGGAGTCCACTCTACTAACCTCAAACATAAACATATACTGAAGTGGTTTGCATCAGCAACGTCAGGAGTTCGGGAGTCCCGTGAACACCCCTCTGGTTTACGCTCGTAAGAATAATGATGAATTCAGCTTCAGTTTGTTCGACTTCGCCTCTGCAGTCACGCTACTCCAAATAGCTCCTGGCTCCAGTCTATACAGCTTCTCGTTCCAGTAGAGGTAATGACACATATTTATAATATGTACAATACAGAACATACTTCAAGTCTTTCGTCCACACTCAAAATAGTCATGTCAATATTTAATTTGGATGAGGGCGTCCATCCGACATAACGAATGTTTCCTAGACGGGAGATTTTACCCCACTTCAAAGTCATGGTCACTCGCTCTATCGTTTGTCACCCTCCGCTCGCTTCAAATATCAAAGAATGGTAGAAAGTGATATCCTCGACTTCCGGCGCTAAGGATCAGGGATACTGGAATCATCAGGTCGTGAATCTGAAATCATCCGATCTCCGTCAGCTCAAACGGTTTCAGTCGGAGTCAATTTCCAACCTAATTCTGGATGACTTCTCCTCCTATAGTGGGGTAAGTACTTATTGAATTTGACAGGAAGGACGTCAGAAAGCGCCGAGACAACTTCATATTCGTCACGATCCCTTCGTTCTGTCAGCGAGAAAATCCTTCCCATACGCCAGGCAAGAATAGCATAGCCATTACCCGCTTCGTTCCTTCGTCTACCAGCTAACTCAAGTAGGAAAGCCCATTAGCAATTTTCGTTCCCTTCGATTTGAACTCCGTGAAAGGGTCCTCTCACCAGCTGAAAATACTCGAAACAGGGGTCTATTCAGGGTGACTATCTAAGGCTGGTCCGCCAACACCTTCGACAGAAACCGGTGCTTTTTACGGGAATAACTCAACCACACCTGAGCAGGGTAAAAACCGGCGCTACTCTACTGAAAATAGACTTTATCTCGGTATCCAGGGTTATCGACTTTGCTAACACAAAAGTCTCTATTAGGCAAGCCAATTACAAATTTCGTTCCCTTCGCTTTTGTCGCTTTGGTAAGATAGGACAGCCTACGGAAAATTCGTACACTCCGTCCCCGCCAAACTTATGAAAAATGAAAGTCTCACTTGATAGAATAGGAATGCCAGACAGATGAATTCTCTCGGCGGCTAGCTTCAACCCGCTGCGTTATCTCGGTTCAAAAATGAATGAAAAGAGTGATGTTTGAATAAGTTATATGTAATTAAATATATTTTATGAATTTCGTATAGAATAAGTTGAATTCCCAAGGAGGATACGACAACTCATTGTCAAATAACAGGCATTGAAGCATTTAATTAACCGTTCTATCCGTTACTATTCCGCCCATAGGTATCTGATTGTTTCGACTAATAACCGTTCGCCGGACTATAAAAACACTGCATAAATACAATGGTTTGTGTTCTATAAATTTTGGCGCTAAATATAACTACTGGAGAATTATTAAATCATTTTAAATTGCATAAAATAGTCTAACTCATAAACAATGTCTATTGTTGGATGATCTAAAGCGGTTTCAGGGTAACCGTTCTTCGTCCTTTTTTTAATCGCCAAGACCCGGTCGCTTCAATGCAATAGGTGATTTATGGCCTCCCTTGCTAACAGGTCCGGACCATTGTCCCAAGTTCTTCCGTTCAAGACTTCAACATAATTACCTATAGTACTCAAGTTAAATACCCCTACTTCAAAATACAATTGAATTATCTGGTTTACATTAGGGAAATAAGTGTTAATAATTAGATTATAATAGACTCACCGATACATCTTAGTGTCAACAATCCAAATAATTATAAAAAAAACAAACACAGTCACATGCAGTAAAATACTCATGCTGTTAGAAAAATCACTCCTTCTACACTAAATGACTTTAGCTGCGTTCGCGTCCCGACGATTAACTCTTGTTGACGCGCTTCCTAGTTTCTACCGACTCGACTATCCTAAAACGCTGACCGATCCTGATTATTCCTGACCGTCTCCCAGACCTTGAAACTCTGACCCCCTTGACTCTATTTCCCGCCTCCCAACGTTTTCAAAACCTGACTCTCTTGAACCGCTTTTTTCACCCTCGACTATCGACTTTCTTCTTCCGTTCTTCAATGCTGACTGTCCCGACCGTCTCCCCGCGCTTTCAAATCCAGACTCCCCCTCCCCAAACCAACCCCCCCAAATCGCCATATGCGATTTCTAATTTATGTTCTTTTGAATTCTGAATGCTTTTTGTATTCAAAAGACAGAAATGCACTAAAGGAACACATCAATTATCGGCCCTAGGACCCGTCACATTAATTTAAATCGTTTCAAAACCAATAAATTGTTACTTCTCAAGTAAAATGTCCAATTCTTTGTTCAAAGGGTGAAACACGACTCCCCTCAGTCCAGTGGCGTATTGGCCCACCAGCATTTTAGCTCGGCTTACAATTACCAACACGGAGGTCTCTGGCGATACAGTGCATGTTCCTATTTTTTTCTCTAGTACCATAATAAATCTAAACACTTGTTTTAAAATCAGTTGTCCAACATCTGGTAATTTCCTATGTCGTGAGACCAACTGAAAATTTCTTTCCCACCATAATAAATCAACAATAAAAAAATTTATCCCAGGGCGAGTCCATCACAATCCTATGCAGAAAATTGAGTTTTTTATGTCACTTTTCAGCATTTGATTTGTGTCGATTGTTTACCGACTCTATAATACGTGTCAATAAAATGTATACATATCAAGTCTCCTTTCAATGTGAATCTTAAAAAATATATTGATAATACCTATTGTATGAAAAAATAAATATGTAAAAATAAGAGATTTTTCACAATCGAACTGAATATTACTTAGTCTTTTTAAGACTTTTGTACAGTAAAATTGTAAAAATAAACAATTGATTAAAAATAATTTACAAAAAATATTGAAATAACACAAATAAATCATCTTACATTTACGTGACATCCGGATCATGATAGGCATTGATCGTAACCACTCAACCATGGAGGCCACCAAAAATTTAAAAAAAAACTAAACGTATAAAAATTTTTGTTAAAATTATTTTGAACTCAAATCTTCTTACAACTGAACTTTAGCGAACTTTTATAAGTCTGCAGAAAAAAAATAAATTAAAAGCCATAAAACTTTCCTATTCAGCCTTTCCCTCTCTCCTTCCTGCCCTTTTCAATTTGAGGTGCCACAATCCCACTGACTACGACTATTAGGATATTTGTATGGAATTCACGTAAAATAAAATATACATTTGAAATGAATGAAAATTTGTGAAACGGTAACTTCTCTCTGCAATTTAAATATTCTCAGCGCACACTCTGATGAAATTCCTTGCGAAATGAAATAACGAACTCTTAAAAATAGCATTTATTTTAATGCGCAATAAATTAATTTACGAGTGTTTAACTTCAGTACAAATTGCGAAATCATTATTGTTACTTTTCTCTAAGCAATGTTGAATATTTTTACGTATTTTATTTTGTCGGGCTAAAAATAATATTCACACCCTGGAACATTTCCATTTCAATTAAGGGAGCTATATTTCTCGAATTTTGTAATTATTCTGGTGGACTTACGCTTAACGCAAACATACGGAGCCAAAACCACTTTGCTTGTAATAATTTTTGGTACAATTTGGCCTTTTCACTAAAAATAAACAAATTGTATATGCGGTGTAAAAATACTCATTATTTTCGTACTAAAGCTACTGTTTTGTAAACCAATTATTTAGGCCTCGGATAGCTTTAACGGAAACCACTTTGATATGTTATTTTGGCAGCTTTTCGTATGTTTAAAAAGAATACTGTGGACTTGCAAAGAAAACGGAATTTTGAGAATGTGTTTTTATAATATTTTCTTATAGGACCACAACTGAAACTGTTAGAAGTGTGTTGGCGTATCCATGTTCAACAAGTAAGGTCAATATTACCTTATTTTAAGTAAAATAAATGGTCAAACATTTTAATCAATATTTTTTTTCCTAAATTTCTTTTTTATAAATAATTTTTATTCGTTTTTATTAATAACATTTACATAGGTGATTAGTCATTTTCCCTTCCAGACCGCAAAGTAAGTGATTGGTGACCCTTGCCGTACTCGATTCAAGATTGGCATAGTTCATAGTAAATTGTTCAAATTAAAAAAGTGCGAGTATCTCAATGAAGTAAATGGATTTTTTTAGCTTGTTTGCTGTAAAATATATTCTTTCCACATAATTAACAGTCAAAAATAATAATTGAAAATCTATTTCATAGATTTCTATGAACATGGAAGTCGAAAATTCTTGTAAATTGGAGACATCAATCAGCCTTCTTCTAAATCGTTTAAGATCTTTAGATTTTCAGTAGGTTCACATAAATCTTTTAAAAATAGAAAGTCAATGCTGAGTAAAATTGGTTTTAGAAATAGGCAGATGACTGTAAGAAAATTAATATAAAAGCCTTTTTATGTCCATGAACAGAAGACCATTAAAACTGAAAATTTTGCATTACATCATTTTCTTTTACGAGCGATAGCGATCGAATAACTTATCGAACAATAACTTGCCAAGAATCTTTATGAATAGAAGTTGTACAGTGTTCATGCTCTAAGAATTTTTGGTCGTAAAGTTTAGGAAATTTAAAAAAAACATTCTCAAATCGGTTTCATACATACTTACGGTAATTGTTTTAATTTAATTTTTTTTATGTTTTTTGTCAAAAATATTTGAATTGAGGAAATTAAATTTATGTTTTATTACGGTTTTGAATGGCAGTCATTTTGCCCCAATACACATTTCACGGAAAATAATAAAATGAATTACATTTTGTGGTTAACTTATAAAAAAACACGTAGAAATCACGGAACGATCATATCCAATAACAAAGTACGTTGGATAAATAACATATATAATTACATGTAATAAAGCAAAATAGTTATCTTTTATTTTACAGATTGCAAGAGTTATTTATGATTGGTTAAAAACAACATTATTCTGTCTAATGATAGTGGAAAACGGTTAAATTTTAATCATTGGTAATAGTTACAAACAAGGATTGCAAATCCGGATTTCTCACTATACAAAAATCCGGATTTTGCATTGTACGAAATTTGGATTTGCAATCAGTAGTTGTAAGAACTAAATCTCTATAAAAATGCGATATTGATACAATTTAGTTAACTATTCCGTCTTATTCTTTTTGAAATAACCATTCGTCGAAATTTACCAAAATACGAAAAATTATTTGAACAAAATGTTCGCACGACTGTGACTCAATGCAGGCGATATGATAATAAAGATACTCATTTACTCACTCAAGTGAAACTTTCCATAAGTACAAAACTTAAAAGTATAATAGACGTCACGGGAAACTAAAGTTATCTCCATAGAATCCGAATGTGGTCCACTTTGTACTTGTACAATTTTCAAAAGTACTAAATTTTTCGACATTGAAAACAAGGTCAAAAGTTTCATTAAAAAGTGTTTAGAGTTATCTAATGTTTTCACTGCAGAACCCCATCAGATATTAGTTTCTTCAATAATTGCAAAATTACTTTACGGCGTTATTTTAATTATATGAAAAGAAATACTTTGTAAACACCACTTTTAATCAATAATAATCTGCAAGTTTCGAAGCCAATGAATTATTTGTCTGGATAATAAGCCATTGTATTTGAAACATCTAGAATATTATTGAGTTGAAGTGGTGTAAACATATTATTTTCATAAATAATTTTATATTCATTTCAAGAGTTTCATAATATTTGGCATCTTCAAAAATGCAAAAACTTGCAAAAAAATCTATTTTCATTCTGACATGTCAGCTGCAATTATGATTATTTAGAAGTCCTATTTTGGCACAACGGTAAGTTACCTGCAGTCTACACTTCCTGGATGTCGCAGGCCGCGGAAAAAATTGAAAAACCGATGGTAAACCAAATATAATAATGAATGTTAAACTGCACAAGACTCCCAACCGTCTGGAGCTTGCAAGACTACGGCATCCCCAATTGGGGTATGTTGTAAGGCGGAAGGTAGTGGAAAGGGAAAGCAGATAAGAAAGAAGACCGCGGGGATGTACCTTGATATTCAGTTCTGGTCACCAAGCACGGCCAAAGCCATTTAAAGCAACGTTTCAATTCTGAATGGTGGTCTTACACCAGGGCGATACTGAGAGTATCTTCCACTCTAGAACGAGTCGGAAATATAGTACATATTATTTTTAATGAGTAATATGTTAAATTAAACAAATTAATCGGATAAAATTTATTTTTTATAAAGGTTGAGATTTGAATCCCCGACTCTCACTTGCTAGTCGAAAGCTTTACTCCTCGACCGTAGAGGCCGTCTTTGGAATTTTTGTTGGAGTTTCTTTGGAAAAAGCAGCATCGAATGGCTTTAGCTATGATTTGTAATCACATCTCATTTAACAGCCAGACGACGACAATAGCTGTTTTAGTGAATTTTCAAAGTTAATGAGGATGATATATTTTTGTGACAAAGGAATCTAAAAAGAAACAAAATTTCTTTTCTTGATTGTAAATATTTTTATTTATACAGCTCGGAAGAATTTTTCATTTATTCTTATCATATTAGCGATAAATACCCTACAAATTTCCTCCAGTTAAATATTTGTTTTGTTATCTTTAATAAATGTTCTCAAAAGATTGTTTTAATCCAAATATTTATGATCATTATTGCTGTTATCTTTTGTTCACATGATTATTTTTTACCCTTTGTTGTGTTTGGGAGTTATATGCGTTTAATGTTATGCCGGTTATATTTCATAGAAATTCCTCCTTCCGTAGTGTTTTTGTGAAAACATGCTTTAAATGATAAAATTTTCAGCATTAGAAAAATATAGTTTAGGGGTCCTGTAACTTATTTACACTTGTTTGGCAAAAAATATCATTCTAAGATCGTTCAAAACTTTAAAATATAATAAAAAAATATTAAAAGAAAACATTGAACAACTTACATTATTTTCGATCGGTATAGATCAAGAAAGAACTAGTACAATATTGATCTTCTCTCAAAAAATGTTCTTTTAAATTTATGATCTCTTTCTGAAAAAGAAACATTTTATTTGGCTTTGTTCTCCACAGTCAGAACAATTCTCAATAAAATCTCACTCACGTAGAAAGTAGACAAATTCACTTTCGCTCAAATCCTTTTACGTTTCTCTAAATTCTTTGGCTTACATTGTTTAAGATTTCACTGAAATTCGGTACTCCAAAACTGCAGTGTTACAGAACTACGAAGTGTATATTGCAGGCTTCGGTTCTAGACACCAGACAGGCAAGATGAAAAAAACCAAGCTGTAAATTAAGACTAAACTAGACGTGGTGGACTTCCCTGGAGTCTATTGCAAACAGTTCGTCTGAAGCGTTTAACAACAGCAAAGCTGTAGGAAATTCTCAGTATTAAAAGTTCACTTCGGTCAGTAAATACGTTGCATCAAGATAGATGCTTTAGATAGAAGTGTATTGTAATCTTTCTCCTTGATTCAGTGTTTATATTATGCCCTACCAACATCTTTTTTCAATACATCTAATTGAAATTACATTTTGTTTTCTATGTTGAATGAATAAATTAAAGAATGAAATGGAATTTTGGAAGTGGAAATTAACCCACTTTTAATAGACTATGTGACAATGTATTCTATCAACTCGATGACCCTCATACACGCACACGAGCGCACACATGCATTTTTCTGAAATTGAATGACATTAAATTAAAAAGATTACAGCAGTTAATACACGAAATAAATGTCGATACCATCCTATTAGGATTAGGCTTCGGTGTTAGTGGAGTTTACTCCAGTCCCTGGGCAGGAAGGTTCGAACCTAAGTATTTTTTAAAATTATTTTTGTGTTTATGTTTTAAAAGTTCACAATAATTTAAGCATGACATAAGCTATAGCACTGAGGAAAAAGGTTCAATCCTTATTCAATCAAAAAATGCTTTGAAATTGGATATTAGCCGGCCCAAGACGAGGCACAAATAGTTTGACGGCCGGCATAGTCCAGTGGTAACGCATTGGACTGCCATTCCGAAGGTCGCGGGTTCGAACCCGGCGTGCGCAAATAAATTTTATTTGATTAATTTGTGTTATTTCACAATTAATTAATTAAAATAATATATAGTATATTTGCGGCACGTTCCAGAGTGGAAGATACTACCAGTATCGCCCTGGTGTAAGACCACCATTCAGAATTGAAACGTTGCTCCAAATGGCTTTGGCCGTGTTTAGTGACTAGATCTGAATAGCCAGGTACTTCCCCACCTTCCTCTTTCCCATCCCCACTTACCTTCAGCCTCACAACATCCCCCAATTGGGGATGCCATAGTCTCACTGGCTCCAGACGGGAGCAGTTGGGACTCTTGTGAGGTATTCACTATAAAAAAAAAAAAAAAGGTCGAATGGGTTGATTTTTTATTGCATGACTCAGTGAACAGGATTTTTTAAATCTCTAATGGTAATTGTATTATAACGTGAGAACGCTGTTTCGTCATTCGAGGGCAATGCCAAACTCCTACTTTGTGTGATGACCTCAGTAACATTCTGATGTAGGCATTTGCTGATCATAGGGGGTGATGGTTCAATTTGTGCCACAACGCAGAAATATATCGACAAGTTTTTTTTAACATATTCCCGATAGCTGTCGGTCTGGGTGTTTCATATCTTATCATTCAATGCACCAGTCTTAAAAAGGTATCGTAAGGAGTATTATTATAATAATGAAATAAGAAAAACATTGTTATCTTTATTTTCAAAGTGATTTCGTAAAACCAAATATTTTGATGGATGACAAGACAGAAACGTTTCCGTAACATATTATTTGACTAAAAAACCTGGTCGTGATCTAAAATGAAAATAAAATTTTGTATTAAAGAAAATCACCTGGGTTTTTTTATTTATTTGGATTCCTAAGAGATTTATGTTTAGATCGCAATTAAATACGTATACATGAAATGTGTTCACCGCTTCAAATTCGTGTATTATTTAAAAGAGACAAGTTTTTTCCTGAAAAATAAATAACGCGAGACCTTTAAAGGTCTAGAAGACAACTTAATGATGTTTCTTGTTTGGACCGCCTTTTTCAAGTTTTTGCCCCAAGTAAGTACCTACCTACGCAGTTTAAATATAAAATACTAATCTAATTTGTTTCGCGAGAAAATAAAGGATGGACGGAAATACACATGGACAAACTGTTTAATGTTTGTTCAAGTATGTGCAAAATAAATTTGGTATTTGAAAAGAAAACCAAATTGAGGTTTTTTGATGTGTGTCATTCTTGTAAAATATAATGTGATAAATGTCACGTTTGGTGTCAAATGTATGTATGATAGTGTTACACACTACGTTGAACGCTAAAATGTAACATATTGTAACACGTTGGGTGTCAAAATGTCACGTTTTAGTGTAGTAGGTGTAGAGCATGATGATCTCTTTCAAGGGATTATGGAACAATGGATCCAAGAATAAAAAATATCACTCACTTGTTCTCAAACAATAATACTTGGGAATTTAATCAACTAAAAATATGTAAATAAAGCAGGTAAACTTTTGACTACGACAAGTCAGAAATTTCGAAAGAATTTTATGTGGAGAAGCAGTCGATTTAAAATTTAATTTAAAATTAATGTGAATTGATTTTTAAAAATATAAACATAATATATGAATTAATTAATTTTTAATAAATATAATGGACAAAAGAGACATCTCTGGTCATTTTTGGATGGATTTTGCTCTGCAGGTGTGATAACGAATTGCAGTCGCCTTTTGCATTGATCAGTTGGATTCATCCAGTTTGGATCATGTGTCAAAAGATGTCTATTGAGGACTGAAATGTTTGAAATATTTTTTTGACAATAATGTGACATACGTGTGGAATTGCAATGTGCTGATTCATCATTAATAATTCTACTCTCTTAAGAGCTGTTGATCTTATAATCTCATAGTGCGAACTCAAATATATTTTGTGCTTATCTGCCGTCTGCCACCGAATTGAAGATCAAGGAGCAAAACTTATTGCAAGTGGGATTCTCTGGTGAGTCTTTTCTGTTCATATGTATTTTGGTGGCTGGCTTAAGTTATTTTCTCCCTGCAGAGTGAATTCATTGATCAATCATTTTTTTTCATAGGGATTTAGAATATTCCCTGATAGTCTGTGCTATTTACACGCCAGATTATCATCCATTATGTTTACATACGCAAACTATGGTGGGAGTGGAGCGATTGTAGTCTTTAAGCTCGATGTTTCAATCCTCAGCTTCCTCCTGTGCGAGTCTCAAAGGTCTGTTCCAAAATCTTCCACAACTCGATGCGTCATTTCCAAAAACTTGCTGCGTCATTACCGATAAACTTGCTTCGACATCCCAATGACGGTAGTGGGGTATAGCGAAGTTCTCGTTCCTCAAACAGAAGCGATCGCAAAAAAGATTAGTATTAAGATTCATTAGTGGATAGTATTTCAAGTCAAGATAGTCAAGTCCTCCTAGAGTCACGGCCTTTCTTCTTCTTTCTGATTCTAGAACAAGAACATATTTTTGAGCTTGCTACCCCAAGGAGCTCTTAAAGAGCCCCCAAGGATCCTCCCCCCTTCTCGCTTTATAAAGAACTTTCCTGAATGAACCGGTTATATGTAACTTACTGTTCGGCAAACTCCGGTTAGTATTGGGATTGCTTCATTAGGGATGTGCCGTCGTGTGTCGATTGAATAATAATCACAATAAGTGTAATTTAAGTAGTTGTAATTCTTTTAAATGTAATTTTGTATAATTCAATCTAATTTCGTCCAATTCGATCTAATTTCTTCTAATTCAATCTAATTTAGTGCAATACAATCAATTTTCGTTTAATTCAATTTAATTTTCTTTCCTTGTAATTTGATTCATGTGTAATAATGTTTGTGAAATTATGGCAGTGTTATATTGGTATGTGAATTTAACGAATGTGTAATTCAATTACGTTACCATTTTTTACATTGAATAGAGAAATTTTGCCTCAAATTTATGATAAAAAATTCTGGGTTCAAGCACCGAAACTAATATTGTGATTTCTTTAAATTTATTTTGGGTCAAGTATTCATAGGAAATGAATAAATTTCAAGCGACATTAGCAAATTTCTGAAAAATAGGCCTGGAATTAAGCTTGATTCCGAAAACCAACGAATATGTAAATTGTAAAAAAGACCTCTAACAAAGTGACTATACGATATTGTTGGCTTGTCGATAATCTTAAATTACTTTTGACGATAATGGGTAGGATCCGAGGCATTTTGCATAATGCCTTCGGCGTTTGCTAAAAAGGCAAAGAAAACCCTCCGTACATTTACTGGGTTCCATTTTTCACTCAGTCATGCTCACTTTAGATGTAAATAATTGTAATCTCTTACAAAATCAATCACGCGAAAAAATATCACTCACGGTTCTTGGATTGATCGATGAAAAATAATTAAGTAAGTACATACAAAATACTAATATTGATATTTATTTTAAACGTAATTATTTTCTTTTACTATTATTATTCCTTTATTATTCATTGTTGCTCGATTATTATTGGTAGCTTCATTACATAACTCTTTAATTTTACTTATATTTAAAAAAATTGGCTCTATTTTAACTCTTCTCAGGCCATGTTGCCATACAAAACGTTTGTAACCAAGTGGGGCTACCGACGACCCCATGCATTTTTCTGTCTTTTAGGCTTTTAAACAATAGAAATCCCAATTATTCAGACGAATATTAATTGTAACTTATGTATTTGCGCAGAAATACGTAAAATATTAAAATGATATGTCAAGTATTTAATCTAATATAAGGAGGATAGTAATTTTGGATACTACTTACTTGGCTGCGGAATAGTTAACTATGTTGCACCATGAAATTATATATTACTATTATTTTAAGTAGCTGGTTATTCTTTGACCTCTATTTACTACCTATCGAGGGACTAATATTAAACAAAGTTTTGTACAAAAAACATACATAACCGGTCAGTGGCTAAGTTGGCATCGATTCTGGGTCTCACGATGACTGCTTGAGTTCAATTCGTCGGCTGGCTTAAAACCGCTTAATTTGACGGTAGCAGGAGATTTTCATACTATTACCAGGTTATTCATATCAGAACCAGGGAATGTTTATCTTTTTTTTAAAAAGAACTATTGTCATTATATTGAATTATTGTCAAACAACGTTATCTATAAAAAGACGTATCAATAATTAGTAATTATATGTATTTTTGTAAATTATAACGTAGTTCGGTTTAAGCTCTCGAATTATTTGTAGGTTTTTGAAGATATCGTTGTTTGACTTTAAGCCCTCGCTGTGTACCTATGTAATATGTATTAGGTTTTTTTTTCTTTTGATAAAAAAAATGTTAAATAAATCTGCTGATAGACGGTTTTCGTAGTTTAGCGGGTTCTTTTTATAATGAAGAATAAACAAGATAAAATTTAAAACAAATAATATTTTATTTCAGTCTTTATTACAATTTTAAAAAATCTTTCCTTTTTCAGTCATTATTACAATTTAAAAAAATATATATTTTATTTCAGTCTTTATTACAATTTAAATTGTTTTTGATACGTTTTAAGCACATACAATTATATAACATTTAACAAACACATTTTTTTTACTTTCTCACCGCAATGTACCTTACTACATCTCAAAATACAAGTACTATAATTTAATAAATTACTTATAAATCACTACAATAATCTACTGTACACTCCTCTTCGAACCACATGCTAACGCGTCTATGGAAGAGTTGTATTCAAATCTCACAATATGTTTACACAAATGTAAATACCATTTTATATATGTAAATACCTTATTTCTTTAATGGAAAAATAAAATAAATGTTTTATTTAAAAATCTGATTTAAAGTGTTAACTTTAGATAACCCCCGTTTCAGTGATTTCTGAATACTGGTCTATCAATGTGGCTTTACTAACAGTGTTAAACATTCTGTATATGGATGGTACGAACATTTAGTAGGTACTGGTTTTTAGGGAACACCCCAGTGGAATCATTTTTCAATTCGTGAGGCCATTTGATTTGATTGTCAATAAACTATGGTGGGCACCCGACCCGGGGCAATTCGCCTATTCAGTTGGGTACCTACCCAGGAAACAGGGTTATCGCCCGGGACAAATAATAATAATAATGAAGTGAGATAAAGCCCACGAGGCCCGGGAGATATCATTTTCTACAGAACAACGGAGCAGATCCAATCATGCCAAATATCCGCAGAGAATGGGTACTTTCTCAGTGAAAATATATGTGGGATTTTTGTTCCTGTGGTAAAATGAAAGTCAGGAAAGAACGAAGGATAAAAATGTCAGAATTGAATGAAGGAGCTTGATTTAGAACAAGTATTTTTTAATTAAATGAAAATTTTTATTTTTTTCAGTTGCTTTTAGGTGTTGGAAATAAAGAAGTCGTTTTAAAAATAATAATGAAGCACAAATATTTATCGCTTGGAAAACCAGCAAACCCACAGTGAAATTGCTAGTAGATCACCCCACTTATCGTATCGATTTAATGGTATTTTGAACCTTCAAAAATGCTCCTGGAATACAAAAGTAAAATGTATTTGCTTGGCATTGAAATAACTAACCATCACGCTATTTTTCTCCCTGGGTTAGGCAGAGAAGACGGATCGCCAAACAACTCGGTCTTGGCGAACACTCCTTACCTCACTAAAATTCATACATCGTCTCATACATATATTCTAACTTCTGAGATGACCCAACTCAGGTATCTGATATAGTTGATCACATTTGCTTCATATGTTTTCCTTATACTACGTTCTTCATTCATTCGCTCTACATGCCCAAATCATCAGAGCGTCCCTTTCTTAATCTTACGCAATACGCTTACATCAGGCATGCATTGTTTGCGGATCTCCACATCCCTCACACGATCGTACACGGTTTTACCACAGGAATCTCATTTCTCAGGAATCTCATTTCTAAAGCATTCTAATGTATCTTAATAAACATTATTCTAGTTTGTCGTTTTGTCACTAGAAAACATTGATATTTTATCTGTGAAAAAGCGCGTATCATATTCCATGTAAAATATCATAATATTCGTAGTCCTGTATTTACTTGCAGGAAAGCCTCATACGATTCATTTTTATTGAGAAGAACGCGTATTTAGTTAGAAAATGTAATAAAAGTCGTGAATAGTTTCGTCTCTCATCATTATTTTATATTTTGTTTATAACATTAGACAGAAGAAACACATTTGTCCAACTATAGGTAGCCATACTGAGGAACCTATATACATTGAATAGAGAATAAAGAGAGGAAGTGCCCTAATAATACAGCAAGAGAAAAAAAAAATTAATTATTAGCATCGCATAGTTGCAATTAACGCATCTTTTGTTAGAAAGAGACTATAATAGTTTCATCGCTTACATTCTTTTTTAAAACTACATTGACAAATTCCATTTGTCGACGGCATTGTGGGTAGTCCTTTTTTTAACTGGCGGTAAGCTACTTATGAAATATTAGCTTAAAAACAATGTGAAGTTTATTTAATAAACATTCAAGATGTCGCATAAGTGTTCAGCAAATGATTGTAACAGTTTTTAGAATATCATTTCCAGGTAAGTGAAATTTTATGAAAGCATTGCTGTCAAAAAAATCAATTTATTTGATCGTTTAGACATGTTTTAGCGTTTGATATTAAATTATGTTGGTTAATATTGTATTCACGAAGAAGCTTATTCTTCGTGACAATAAAACCGGCAAAATTTATATTTAATTAATTTAATATAATTTAATCAAATATAAATTTGGAAATGATATTTAAATAAATTATGTTAAATATAATTTAAATATTTTAAATATATTTAACATAATTTAATTATGTTAAATTCACATAATTTAATAAAAAATTGGCCGGTTTTATTGGACGAAAAATAAGCTTCTTCGTGACAATATTTAATTAAATTTAAATTAATTAAATTTATTAATACATAAATTTTATTAATTAATTATATTTAATTAATTAAATTTATATTTAATTAATTAAATTTATATTTAATTAATTAAATTTATATTTAATTAATTAAATTTATATTTAATTAATTAAATTTATATTTAATTAATTTAACGCGCAGCCGTGGTAAAAACATTTGCATTGAATAATGAAAATACAGAAAAGAGAATATCAATTTATTATAACACATTTATATTCATAAAAATAATAATTAAGCACCGTTTAATGATTTATGGCATTATTTTGGCAAATTCAGTGGCCGCTCAAACTACATAATTGAGGCTGTTGTAACCGAAAAGGCGTTTTTTTTTTGAAAATTCGTTTTTTTGTATGGAGATTTTCAGGAAATCCGTGTGGAAATTTTATAAAAATTTCATACGAAAAATATATTTTTGAAAAAAATAATTTTTTTTACTAAAAAAGATCACTAATGTTGAATTTTTTAAACTTAGCACTCTATCGGACTCAAAAGTTACGAGCCGCCACTGTCAGCAATAAATATTTAAGACTCATTTTCTTTTCTTTATTTCACTTTAAGAATGGTATACTAGGAAATGACTATGTTGAAACGATTGCTGGAAGTTCCTACCATGTTGCGTTATGTTTTGTTTTGTTTAGTATCTTACCTTCCATTTACAAAGGTATATGCATAACATGTTTGTGATATAAGTGCACTTTTCCGGTTTCCAAGTTTTCCAAGCCTGTAGCATAAAATGTTGTTTAAAGTTATGCGACCTGAGGGTTGGAAATCAACCAAGAACTCTTCTGTGTTCAAAGCATTTCGATGAAAGTTTCGGCAACACAACAGCGTACGTCGATATAAATATTTTTATTAGATTATGAAAAAAAATAAATGTTTAAAATAAAACGAGAAATTATGTTTGAAAATATTTTAAAGTCCTACACTTGCCAGAAAAATTATTATACTTAAATACAGTATTGTACAAACAAAAATTTGTTTATTTTAATGGAATTAATTTGTGATAAGTAAGAAATAATTGTTGTTGCCCCAAATGTCGAGTCACTGAATATTAACCATGGAAACAGTTTGGCCTTGCCACCATCTTGGCAACTATTTTTGTGCTACCGTTTGGACAGAACTTTTTATTGGTATATCAAGTCCTCTCTTATGTATTTTATTTAGTCATTGACTAAAGGACAACTTGGGAGAAAAACTGAGGATAGATACCTATAAACCATCTTTATTAATAATAAAAAAGTAAATAGAGTGTTCATTCTTTGCAATATCAGTGTGAAATATTGTTCCCATGCGGGAAGTACGAAGGGGGTGTGGCGGGTGTCGATGTTGCCCGAATACTTCCGACCGCGAACGAACTCAACGAGCGAGTCGAACAAATGCTCCACGAGTTTTTAACATTAATAAGTCAATTTAAATTAATTATGATTATGGTAAAACCCTTCTTACAGATGAAATGTTATATTATTGCTTCCCCTGTATTTTTTAATACGACTTGTACGATATCTTAGCGTGAATGTCGGCATTTAGAAGTTATCTTCGGAAACCTTTGCCCGGCGAGTGCTGCTAACCGACTGATGTCCGAAATATCTCACATCGGACAATGATCCATTTTGCGTGGCCCATACTTTAAAAGCCAAAGTTGTCTGTATCTATAAAACTCATTGATAATTTAAAAGAACATCGTATTGCATAAAATAAGTAAGTTTTTACAAAAATAGTGTCAGCCGGCGCACGACGGGCCCTTCGGCATTTTAGCTGGCATACTAAGGGTTAAATCAATGAAATTAAATACAACTTTGTACCTTAATACCTGTGGTATCAACGGTACGTTAAAAACTATCCATTTTCTTGATTTACATAATGTACTCGTATCAATAATAAATTATCTTTGCCGGATACACATAATAAATCAAAGTTGACATATTGAATTAATTTATCTATTTTTTGGATTGAATTTATTTATTGGAATAATTTATGGAGTTTATTTATTTTATTTTTTTAAATGATTGAAATTGTTAACAAACATTACATAACTCTATTAAAATACTTGGTATTACGGTAAATTTAACATCTTGTAAAATTTGGTTTTGGTTTATGCGGGATTGTCTCTATTCTCCTATTCAAGCACTTGAACAAAAGTTTCATCAACCGCATTCAGCAAGATCGCAACAACCGCAACAACGACAAGAACCGCAACATGTTAACTCAAGACAAAATTAAACTGGGGTAAAAGTAATAATTATTATTATTGCTTTTGCCCTTCTCTTCCAAAAGTTAAGATTCTAAGACGGTGTCCCCTTTTGTTTTCATGGTACTTTCCTAACTAAGACTTTCTTCCATTTTCCTGCCGGATGTACTGAATGTAAGTCAGCTTTGTACCAAGATTACGAAAATAAATGTTTCTGATTAATGCATTTTCGGTAGGTTGGATCGTGCTCTTGGTCTTGGTAAGTAATAAACATTATTTTTAAAAAGTATTTTTGTACGAGGGGGTACCCAAAAGAAACCGAACTGATGTTGTGAGGGGCAAATTTTTTGCACTACCGGGTTTTTCCAAAAGAACCGTGTACAGATACCTTTCCCGATGCAGTATGCAAAGCGCTGTGCTGGAGAAATTGTCCTTTCGGCTGGTGTGACAAAGCACTCTTTTCAGGGTGCCTAAACCAAAAAAAAAAAAAACTTTTGTGGTTTTATGTGTTTGTTGTTTTTCTTACCATGTCTGATTTTCGTCAACAGAGTTCCCAAACTTTTAATCCAAGGTTATCACAGGTGACGAAACATGGTGCTATAAATAAGACCCTGAAACAAAGCAACACTCAATCCAACGGAAGGCTTCAAATCTTAACAAAAAAGCTCATCAAGTGAGATCAAACATCAGGACAATGTTGACTTGTTTTTCGACATGAGAGGAGTTGTTCATTCAGAATTTGTTCTCTATTTGAGGACCCCAACCATTTGTGGTTCTCACATTTGAGTTTTCCCCATAGCATCATCTTTGTAGGCCGTTTTAACAACTTCAAAAGTTTTTGGGCCAGTTTTCAAAACTCCACGGCCGTACGCTGTTCACTAAAATCAGCCATCGCAAAAACAACGAGCACACAAAACTACTATCACTAAAATATTCATAACAGCCGAAAGGATGACTTCTTCAGCGCATTGATTGGCGTACTGACTGGAAAAGGTAGTTGTACTGTACACGGTGCTTTCGGCAGAACTCGATACTCCATAAAGAGAGCCTCTCACAACATCAGTTCAGTTTCTTTTGGGTACCCACTAGTACCTACCATCTTTTCGGTAAGCGCGTTTAATTCGGATCTGTTTATTAAAGCTTTCCCATAAACAGGTATTATACGTAGTGTTAGCAATCAAGTTGTTGGTTCAAGTTGTTGCTTCAAGTTGTTGGTTCAAGTATTTAGCAGTAGGCTGAATCTGATGTATAATATTCATCTTAAATAGTTTCAGTGTAATAAATCAGAGATTTACTTAAAGTCGTTAGTGAGTAATTCGCACTCCTGAAAATTAATTATTTCAATTAAGTTACAATGTAATCAGTTGTAATTTACGTTTGTAATGAAACATATAACAACATAACTAAGAAAGACAGTCTTTACAATATATCTAGAATGTTAAAATTTACAGAACTCAAAATTTTAATTTTAGCAATG
Organism: Hesperophylax consimilis; assembly: GCF_061612785.1. NCBI lineage: Eukaryota > Metazoa > Arthropoda > Insecta > Trichoptera > Limnephilidae > Hesperophylax > Hesperophylax consimilis. The sequence goes on from NC_142846.1 coordinate 8,338,192, forward strand.
CCACACACTGTTTGAGAATAATTTTAAATTTTAAACATTAAATGTACAAGCTTTTTGCTTGAGATTTTCTAAAATGGATTAATCGTTTGCAATCGTAACACAGTTTGATTATTCCCGATTTTTTTTAAAAATTTTAAACCGCACAAGAGTCCCAACTTCTCCCAACATTTGGATCCAGTGAGACTGTGGCATCCTCAATTAGGGTTGTAAGGATGATGGTAGTGGGGAAGGGAAGAAGACGGGAAAGAGCAAGGTGGGAAAGTGTCTAACTATTCAGATCTGGTCATCAAACATGGCCAAGATCATTTTAAGTGACGTTTCAATTCTGAATGGTGGTCTTACACCAGGTCGGTACTGAGAGTATCATCCACTCTGAAACGTGCCGCAAATATACTATAAATGAGTAATTTGTGAAATTACGCAAATTAACGAAATAAAATTTTCTTACGCACGCTGTGATTTGGACCCGCATCCTCCAGCTTTCCAGTTAGCCATATACCTCGACCACGGAGGGATGAACCTTGTTTTATGGAACTCCTTTACTGCAACAGTATAAGCTTTTTAATGTAAGGTTTGTAAAGTTTACGAATTAAATCTAAACGGAATCATTTTATCCGTTTTATTTACAAAATATGTGTCGCGTTAATTAAGCGTGATGGACTTTACTTTTGTTGAAAATTTTCAAACATCAACAACGATTAATTAAGTAAACAATCCCGGTATACTCGGTAACTCTGTAGACAGTGTCAGTATTATTAATGTAGCTTATCATAGATTCATCGTGTACCATTCATTACCTATGAATAAACAACATGAACATCCTAAAGACAAGCTTTTTGTGAGGTTCAAAAGGTTTACTAATAACTAATACCTTAGCTGAAAAAAGATTTTTTACAAACTTGTAAACACAGACAAATTAAAGCAAGTAAAATCGTAAAAAAATGTTGCTTTATTTTCCAGAAATAGTGGTATGTAATATCGAGTATATTAATATGTGAACAGTAATTTAATATTATCGGTCATAACAACTATCTCAGTACACACTCATGGTAGTTAGAGGCTAAATTTGGGATCAAGAGGACATCCCTTTCAGCCAGATCCCTAGTAATAATAAGAGAAGGATGCTTTCTCTGTCCAAGTTATTAATTATACCTACAAAAATATAATTTACGGATAGGCGTGTCATTCCTTTGGGGATTCCTGTTCGCCAGGACTAAAATAATAATACAAAGGTACCTCCGCTGTCAACTATACTTGTTAAATCTACAGTTGTTTAAGGGCATAACATTACTTTGGGTTCTTTCAACACTTCACACTTTATTTAAATAAATCCCTTGTGGTTTTTACTAACACCAGTCTAATGAATTGAGTGGTTTTCGAAACAAAATAAGTTCTGAGAATTAGTTGTAGGAATTTACACAGGAATAAAATTCTTTGATACATTACAAGAATAGATAAGATTTGTCAATAATAACTTAAAAGAATTTAAAACACAACAAAAAAAGTGTATTTTAACGAAAAAAGAAGTAATTAGTTGATAAAACCAAAAACTTGAGTCGGGCAATGTCCTTGACATTACAAGTCAATGAGGGCTAGGAGAATATTTGTGACGAAAAGAATGATAGAAGAAGTCAGGGGTGCCCTAAAAAGTCATAGCACGAATAAATGTACCAAACACTTGAGTCAGCTCGCGTCAAGAGACGAAGAATGAAGAAAGTGAATGCAGAAAGAAGCGTGTGCAGAGACAGTAATATGGCAAACTTGCGTCTAGTCGTACCCCTTCAGAAAACCGGCTATGGTTAGTCAGTTAGTGATGAAATAACAAAATTGATACACATATTTTATAGGTACGTACCTACCTAATGAAAATGATTGAATTCTGACCAAGTTTAATATTAATATTAAAATCAAGAGTTACAATTTTTTTCGATGGTAATGCAAATTGTATTATACCTTCTCCTTTACCTATTTGATTGCAAGCCTTTGATTTCATCTCATGCACAACCTAAATAAACCTAAAAGGGTATATATTTATTTGACGTTCATTGCTTTTCCCGAGTATCCTAATAAATTATTGATGTATGGTACAAGATACAAATAATGATAAAATCCTCTACCGTGTCGCTCTCTGAATTTTCAGTTGATTTGTGGTTAGGATCGCCCTTTCGATTAAATTATTTAGGTAATGTAATCTGTATCTATTCAATTGGGCGGATTCCTCATGGTAAAAAAGTAAAGTTCGCTAAAGTAAGGTAAACGTTTGCAGCGCCGTCCATTGTGGAACTTTTTTGCGCAGGGTCTTACAGCACTCGGTTAATGTCGATTCCTTACCGGACCATGAGGGAGCCGCCATGAAAGAAAAAATAAATATTAAGAAGACATAAATATCCAGTTTCCAAGCTTTGTAACAATCGATTAGAATTTCGAAAATAAGTTCGTCTTATTTTGCATGATAAACAATGAAACCTGAAACATTTCTTTTCCCAATTCCATTTCTTCTCAACTCCCGTTATCCTCATAACAAACCGTAATTGGGAATGCCCACTGACTACTGAATATTGGGAGCAGTCAAAATTGTTCTCCGGTATTTACAATAAAAAACCGCCTATTTTAATAATCAAATTATTTCTCGATTACCTATTAATAGGGTATTTTCAATGTAGGGATAGTGATAGAATTTTTTTAATTTTATTTTGTTGACGTATATTTTTTTTATAACGCTTTAAAATGTGCCATTTTTGATTTACGTCACATCGGCCAACATCGGTGACAGCCGTCTTACCAGTCAGTAGCGTTTTCTATACCACGATGCCCTTACAGCTAATTTGAACCGTTTAGGAATATGCGGTTTTAGATCTTTTTAAAATCAATAATTATGATTTAAAATTAACTTGAAATCCTCCACACATTTTAAACAGTTTCCATAGATGGTGAAAATATCCCATTACCAAAAACATCCCGTTCTCGAAATCCAGACAAAATTTACAAATAAAGACAGATAAATCATCGAACAAATTAAGGAACCGTAAAAATATATATCTTTCATGCAGAACGGTTATTCTTGAATCCGCGGATTTTGTGGGCGATTGATGTTCGTAAAACGTACATTTAACAACAGATTTTTTATATTGGAATCGAAGGAAACTACATAAATATTACTACCTACATTTATGTATGTGATATAGGAATATCGAGAGTTCGAAAAGAAGAATGAGATAACAAAAATGTTTGGTCGTAAAAAAGCGTTCGAAGTTTACAACCATTATTTTGTGTCGAATTTTTATTTCCTTTGTTTATCGGAAAAGTGGCTTATTTTAAATTGGTTTATTTGAGTTAGAAATAATAGCAAACCAGGATAAATGAGCACATATTATTTGTTTTACTAACCAAACAAAAATATTTTTTTTAAATACCCTCTCTTTTGTCAAAAGTCCCTTGGTATAAATATTGTTCATTCTGGCGATTCTAAATTTTCTTTTTAAGTCGTTTGTGTAGACTACTTTAACATTTTATAACTGATATAAAAATCACTTTCTAAAACTCGTGAGGAAAATATTTACAAACATAAAGCTACAGAGCCTGCACTATTAGGTTCTGTAATAAATACAGAACATATTGTTCGAATATTATTGTCATAATCTTGTAAACTCAACTTTTTGTTATTATTCCCAAAATCCCTGTTGGTTGACGGCACTGTATAAACTGATTCAGTTTCCCGAACTAAATCACAAATGTTTTGAGCTCTAGATACCTATACATACATCTTTCTTTTATACATAATTTCTCTCTTTTTTTCAAACCAAGTCGAACGCTTTATTTATTAAAATGACACCCGCAAAACACTTGCGCTCACCCTGCGTATATGGTGGTAACTGACACACATCACACGCTTCTTTTGTACAAACAGTCCCGCGTAAACTATTGTAAAATTACATACGATAGTTTAAGATGTAAAATAGTATTGGATTATTGAATTACGAAAGAAAAACATTGTCAAAAAACCTGTTAACATATTTTTTTATTAACTGAAAAAGTTTGGATTACATTTTTTACAAAATTTACATTAGACACTTAAAATGAACATTTTGTGAGTGACGATATTTTACGTAGGAAGGGTGGATTTATTAGCTTAAGGCGATGTACCTCAGCGTATTACATTCAGAATCGAGCGAAATCACACGCTCTTTAATTCTTTTCAAAGAGGCAGACCTACTCAGATGGCGATAATGTTGAAATTTCCAGTCAACCAGCCGCCGCGCCGTTTTGATTGTGCAGCCATAGTGTTAGTGTATTGACCTGCGGTTGAACTTTCCTTAGAAAATCTCTAAAATAAAGTGGGAATCATAACGACATAAGTGATGAAGTCGTACAAAACAATATTCGGTGCGCGGCCCAGCGTATTGGATGGACCTACGGTCGAATTTGTCCTAGCAGGTCTAGGAGATTGATCTTTCCGTGGGATATATTTGAATTATATCTGATGAACGTATTACTAAAATCTCAGATGTTCTAAAAGAATACCTGAGAAGTTACTAATTAACATCTAGAAAAATAAAATCTGGTGCTTACCGTTAATTTTACATTTAAAAAAACGTTTTATAAAATTTTCAAACCATTTTATATAAAATATTTTGATGGTAAGGTACTGTTTTTATTAATCTTAAATATAAATAAATTAGATTCGTAGTGATCGCTCTAAATAAATAATAAAGTTAAAATAACATAATCGTAAATAATTCGTCAGAATTAATTAAAATGTGAGTGTCGAGCAAGCCCCCGTTATTAAAGTATTGTGTCGCGAAATTGCCAAGTGTCAAGTAAGCGCACTAAATTTATTTCATGACAGTTAATTATGTTAGTATCAAAGCTTTATTTACAGTTGCATCGACCTAGAAATTGAGAATAGTACAAAATTTAATGATTTCAGTTTCAGAGAGTTTGCTGCTTTAGTATAGATACTTCCAACTAAATGGTTTCACTTAATATTTAATAAAGTTTTTTTTACTCAATTTTTATCTTTTAACTATAATTTTTATTGATAGATGTATTTAAAATTGACACAATAGATGATTTCATTTTATTTATTAAATCAAAATAACAAAATCGAATTTCAAATATATTTCAATATATTAAAAAAATACCGAGAATTATACGAAATTTGAATAGGTGTATTTAAAAAATACAAAGAATTCTACGAAGTTCGATTAGATGTATTTAAAAAATACCAAGTATTCTATAAAGTTCGAATAGGTGTATTTAAAAAATACCAAGAATTCTACGAAGTTTGAATAAATGTGTTTAAAAAATACTCTTTTTCCAGTGTTTGCATCGCTAATTTTGTAATTATGTACAGCCGTAATGATTTATTGTTATGATAAACATTAGTACAAAAACACGACTAACAAACATTTCTGTGGAGTCTGGAATAGAAGGGGGTGTATATGTATGTGGTGGCCCCATGAGTTATTGTACTAGAAGACTTCTACCCTAATGACACCACCGCTTTACTTCAGGCTCGGAGCTTTTCGGTGCCACTGAGCTTTGTGGTCTTTTAAAAACATGTGCATTTGACGGCAGTCTGGTAACTTTTATTATTATTTTAAAAGAGCTCAACACTAGAGCCGATTATTTCTGTTAGAGTCTTGTAGGATAACCGTACGCGGTTTGTGTACATGACGATGTTTTCATTTTACATGTCATTTCTGAATTCTGCAGTACTTTGGGTCGCCTTGTGGCATGTGTTACAGCGAGCCCTATGTAGACCACAAAATTAAATATAAATTATTTTTATGGTTTTCTTATTTCATTTGCTTCTGTTATCTGTGGAAACTATTGTGGAACAAATTGTATCAGAACGTTGTGGTCTATGACAATTAAATTTTTGAAAATATTTCCACAACGGAATGCGTATAAGTCAAATGTACGCAATCGATATGAATGTAATTTTTTTATACAACTTAATTATGTTAATAAACTTTAAAAATGAACCCAAACATTGAATATGAGCACAAACTTTAAAATATTAGGAAGTTACAAGAATGTTTGGATGTTGCAAGCAGTTTACAAAATATTAAAAATTATGTGCAGAATGTTAATTTTTTCGTGTTTTGAGAGAATACGGAAGGTTAAGTTTATCTGTACATGGGTCAAATCTGACCAGAAAGAGGACAAAAATCCGGAAATAACAGTTGACTCTGGACGCGCGTGTTACATTGCCGTATTCTGTGGCATTACTGAGGAATACTGGGCATGGGCTGTATAAATATCAAATGACTGTTGATTACTGTTTTTCTGCGTCTATTTTGACCCATGTTTACTAATATAGAAACATATTTTCGTGGATGCGAGATTTACTAACTGTTATTAATTAAGGTGAAATTCTCTTTAAATCAATCAGATTTGAAAAATCACAAAATAAATACCCAAGAAGAATAGAGATCATTTCTTCAATAAACACTAGTTTAATGTATAAGCAGTAAACATAACCGATCTTTGAAGAACATCACATAGTTTTTAAATCCCTCTAAAAATTCAAGTTTTTTTACAAATCAAATCTATAAAGAGGTTTTCGTAGAATTGAATCAAACGTATGTTTTTCCAGAAAACACTATCGGTTTGGGTTATTTGTTTAATCTTTTCCAGCTTCGTGATATTTTGATAATAATTTTGATTTTCAATACGCCATCATTAAGAAGTGTAAAAATTGATTTGGGATCGTGTTTTGAACCGGATTATTCATATTAATAATATTTTGTATCTAGACACTTCTTTTTAGTTTAAATTAGTGGGCATATTATGATAACAAACACAATATGCCTTAACATGAAATTAGAACCAATAGAAATCAACGAAAAGGTAACGCAAATCAATATTAATTATCTAATAAAATCTTTCAAACTATTTCAAAGAAATGATATGAAGATAATGTCAAGTAAAAAACTTAACAAGCTTATGGCGTGGTACAAGATTATAACATAATATAACTTCATCGTTGTTCCACATTTTATCTACCGCCAATGATTATTTTCTTATGTTACGACATAGAACAAAATAAGTTGTGAATTCTCTAAAAAAGAGCAATGGGAATAAATACTCAATCGAAATATATTTTAAAGTGTAACTAAAATGTTAAAGGAGCTAAATTGGCTCACAGTGAAACCGATGCTGACCTTGAACGCGATGATATTTATACATAACATAATAAACAACCTATAACCAAAATACTTTTCAAACAACATGTACTACGGGGACATTCACAGACATAACAAAGAACAGAGCCAATACAGAAAATGCGCTACCAGAAATTGTAAAGTCTATTTCAATTGATAAATTTAAGCTGGATTAGATAGTACCCAAAATTACTACCCTTCTTATATTAGCATAAAAATTGACATATCATTTTAGTATTTAACGTATTCCTGTGCAAATACAAAAGTTACCATTAATAATTGACTGAATAATTGGGTTCTATAATTCAAAGCCCATGAGACAGAAAAACGCTCGGGGTCATCGGAAGACCCACTTGGTTACAGACGTTTTGCTTGGCATCTTGGCCTGCCAAGAGTTAACTAGGTCGTACAATTGTACTGATGGCTAAAATAGAATTAAAACAAAACAATAATAAACAAATGATTTCAGTAATACTGATGGAAAATATAAATGAGATGTCCATACTTAAGATGGATATTATTTTTAACGCTATACCAGATACTTAACATTAAAATATACTCACTTAAGTCACTGCGAAATATAATATAATGTTCGGTAGGATTAACGTTTCCAGTCTTGTGCATACGTCCGTATTACCCACTAACGACACCCCCTACTAATATCCTTACATGGTCACTGATTCCTGAGTAACCATTAATCAACAAAGTTAACCGACCATTCTCAGGGATCTAAGCAAACTTTAATACGCCGGCTCCTTTGATTTACAATGTTGACCCGAGAAAGCGTCGACAAAATAAGCAAACGGGTATAAATTACCGCAAACACAGAGCTTTGGCGGAAAGAAATTATTCTCCCATTATGAGTCGCGCACTCGAATTAATCTTCGTTTCATCTGAGGCCTGTTTTCTCTATTAGATTATGGAACACAGAAGATGCAGAAAATTTGGCTGCTTGATGGGAAAAACTAAAAAAATATATGAAGTTGGCCAAAAATTAAAAAAAAAATTGAGATTTTATTAAAATCTAGCCTTACGGCATTGTTCGAGATTTTAATTATTTTTGCTTCGTTAATTTTCTTGTTAGTTTTGAACTATTATTTTGAGGTTTTCTAAAGCTGCGTGAATTATTTTGACGCCAGAGTTCGTAATTCGACAGTTTTTGCTGTTTCAGGCAAATAATTCTTAATAGTTGTGATTTAGAGTGCAGATATAAATTATACGTTAATTTAAAAAAAATTAAGACAGTTTAAGTAAGATTTTGCGTCATATAACGCTACATTATTTCCATAAGAATTATAAAGTTTAAAGATTTTTTGACACACGTGAATTCTAAATATCTTTTGGCGGTCTTCTATCATTGCTTTTTCGTCAAATTTCGACTAGAGTCAGGGAACCGAACAATTTTAAGAAGAACACTTAAATCAGAACACTTCTGAAAAATGAAGTGGAATCGCTTGGTTATGTAATGAACCCCGAACTATTTGCCTGAACTAAGCACCAATTTTCCATATAATTTTGAAATTTGTACATTTAAATAAATTACAGAATCACCTTCTTATTCTCTACAATTTGAAATGATGGCCTAGAACACCCTTGAAGGCTGCCAGAAATATACGACAAAAAAACTAAATTCAATTTTATTTGGAATAACTTCTGCCACATTAGAGCACACCTGCCCTGATAATGAACACTGTAATGTCGACCGAAACATTGGCTAAATAAGGAGGTAGCGCAACACGGCATAATACCTCAAACATAAATCACTATAATATTTTTGGCAATGAAAATCTCAAATCATAACAAAATTCCTTAGAACTTTGTAATCATTCAAAAAAAAATAGCAGCCATAAACATGTTAAAAAGTTTGTTGAAGATAATATTTTTAATTCTGAATTTTAATTATGAGATGGACTAAAATGACGTATAACAATTATATCACAAAAGCAAATTGGCAAGACAGAGATACTCGATTCCCAGTTGAGACCGTTGCCTTTTTATTTATCTGTACCTTGTTCTGTTTCACGTTTCACTAAGATTTAGTTCTATCGTCTTCTTTTTCAATGATATAAAAACTAAGTTTATTTAGGTTTGTTTAGGTTTTTTCATCACTTTTAATGACGATATCACCTTTCAAAAGTGTTCTGATTTTTCACTATTCTGATTTGTCAAGGAATCATTTTGTCACCGACACATTGATTATGCAAGATTTGCGATTATTTTTAAAAATGTATTTTCATATTTCGAAAGGAAAACATGAGTTATGCACGATGCGCATTATATCGCTCTGGCAAAGAGAGCTAACCACATGTGAATTGTAGTAGATTTTTCTTATTCTGCTCTTTCATATCCTTCTTTTTTTAGTGTAACGACCATGCGATTGATGTCATTTATTATAAAAAAACATATGAGAGAGTTTAAACGATTGTCCAATGGCTATTTTTTATAACCTGTTACTTGAGATGTTAATTACAGTCGAATTACCGTTATTCCGCTGTCTCGATTCTTAGTAAAAATTGGTAGTATTATAAAGATACTTCCTGTTGTTTTTTATAGATCCGGATTACTTAAACTACATAAAAATAAATCTGCCTTGGTTCAAAGGTTAAACGAGCTATTATGGTCTAGCTGAAAAGTTAATTCCCCTGACACCGCAAAAAAACTTTAATACGACGCTCTCTCCACAGTAAAATATTGCTCATGAGAGAGCTAAACAACATTGTAAAAATTCCATTATCTCTAGAGAGCTGCAAATCAGTGGGTGCTTTCAAAATGTAGGCATGATGTTATTCTTTGGTTTTCATAAGCAAATCCAATTCCATACCATACCCGAAGGAGTTTCCGCAAGTCAAGATTCTATAATATTATGCTATAAAAGACAAAGGGGAAAGTGTAACGGCGGTTACGAAACATGGCCGTTGAAAGTGCCAAAATATCTCATTATTATTTACTGTAGGAAAAAAAACTCAATGGCATTCAGAAATGCGTTCACTTTTTGCGTGAGTTACCTTCAACGCTTTTTAAAATTGAAACAATTTTCATCTAATAGTATAAACACTTTTTATTTTATTTTTTACATAAACGTACACTTTGTCATCTTTTGGGATTCTTTATGAAGGGTCTTTTTAAAGAAAATAAATATATTTCAAGTTCTGGGAAGGAAAAGGCTATGGGGGTGGGTAGGAATTTAGGGGTCAGTGTTTCCAGGAGTGACGGTAGTGTGAATCCATCGCTCTCACTGCGGTGAAAGACGATGGGTCGAGGGAAACTAGTCGGAAAGAAATGAACTTCCTAAGCCGGCCTCTCACAATCACCACCGCCAACCGCCAAGCAGCTTGAAAACATATCACTCGACGAACCCAGTCACCCCTGATAAGTCACCAAACGTAGCGAACCACTTGGGGTGATCTATGGCTGAGATGCTGGTTATCCAATAAATGGTTCTTGGGGCGGCGGTACCCAATCCCTCCTCCCAAATTGAATAAAATGCTTTCTCATTCAATTAAATAATTTATTGTAAGCCATCAAACATTTACAGATCAGATCGATCGTGCGTATAAATGTATTTCACTAGAATCAGAATCAGTATCAAACTGCTTAAACTTAAATTACTATTTCTTTTGCACAATCAATCAAAGGTTATTCTTTTTTAATGAAATACGGCATGTAACGTGTAGAAAATTACATATTTTTTCATTAAATTTGGGTTTTTATTCATTACAAGGGTTTGAATAGTGACAGCCACGGGTGAAAACGTAACTTTCGTGACAATGCAGCTTTTTTCATACAAGGAATGAGAAAAATGTCTGACAGATTTGAAAAATAATTTAGTAATTAAAACGGAAATCTCCGCATTTTTATACAATACAAAAGTCTACTCTACCGAAAACTTTTTTGAATTTAATTTTTAATTAGTTATTGCAACGTAAATTTTTTCTGGACTCCCCGTTCTACATAAGTCCAGTCGAACACTATGTGTTTTAACATAATGGACGCATATAACAATCGTACGGAGAGCGCAGTTAATGAAAAGCTCGCCCCTAAAGATGTCCATTGAAAAGCTCTCACCGACGCCTTAGTGACGGCGCCGCGACGCTTTTATATTACCATAAAGGTGCTACTTATTTTGCTACTCATGGTGGACAATAACGTTTTTAATCAATAGAAGTGTGGTTTGAAACAAGATTTAATGAGAATGTTGAATTAATCTTTTATATTAGGGTTGTATCGTTAACTATGAATCAGATTAAGCGCTTACGAAAAAGTTAGTTTTTATTCAATCAATTAATGGATTTAAACGGTTGGTTACATTGTTTTGGTTGAGAAATGAAATAGAATCCATAAATTAATTAAAATTATTTGTGGTTTAAAATGTTTGCACAGTTGCTAATGCACATGTGCTAATGTGAGTATAATCCTTACATGTAATTTAAAAAAAAATAGTTTGAATCATCCACATATTTACGCAATTTACTTTGAAATTTGTTTTATATTAAAAAAAATATTATTTCCTTCAGTAATTTGCCAAATATTTAGTATTGCTCCGTACATCAAGGACTTTTGATGAAATTTTTTTAAGAGGAGTCTCATTTAATTTATTTTCCTCGTCTCATATGAGTGATTGTTTCTTAGGAATTGAGTTTCACAGATCATGCATTGACTAAGACTCTGTAAGCTAAAAACAATAGTTTTAATTTAAACATACCAGAAGGTAATTAATGTTTAAATTTTAGGCACCCAATGCTTGTTTTTTTAACCCTCTGGCATATTAACCGTTATATAGATGTTGTCAGAAAGTCAGAGAATTTATAGGTAATTCCGCTTCTCAATAAAATCCGAATAAACGGGATATATTAACTATAATAATATAATAACCTGACAATATTTGAAAATCTTCTACTACCACCACAGAAAGGGGAAAATCTTACTTGTGTTGTGATGAAGGACTTAGTCGGCCGAGGAATTGAACACTCTACGCCTGGGTGGAACTCAAACGCGATGTCAACTCGAAGATGAAGAAATTTCAATTTTTTTATTAAAAATGAATATTTTATAATTTTTTAAATATTAAAATTTTGAATTTGAACTTAAAAGAAGTTTTTAAAAAGCGCACCGTACGTTTTTTTTTGTAAAAAATGAACTAAAATAACTGATAACGAAAAAAAAACATGTTTTATTAGACACATATATTATTAAGGCGATGCCATATGTAGTAATTTAAAATCTTGTGTTTTTGGTTTGAAAATTTGGTCACCTAGAAATGTTTCAGATGCTTTAATTAAATATTGCGAGTAGAATACATCTTGGCCTTTGAAATAATCGAGTATTTTTTCGATAAATCTTTTTATAAGCCCAGAAAAAATAATGTATAAGGCCTATGAAAACTGCTTTAATGTTCAAAATCTCCTACTTACGAACCCATTTTCGGTTATAATTTTATTTTATAATGTGGAAAATTAAGTTATTTATAAAATGATCGAAACAAAATTAAATATTTATGCCTGAACATCCACAAAATAAAATAAAAGGCACTTTTTGGCTATGTTTTTTTCTTGCATAAATCAAAACAGGCGGATGGTGTTAAGCGGGAATTTAAACCTTATCGCCATCTACGTAAGGGTTGTTATTGATAACGGCTCTATTAAAAATACTACACGACTTATTGCATCGCCTTAACATAACTGTTACCTTACTTTTATGCACATTCATATAAAAATACTCCAAGTATCGTAAATTTTTCTTAAATCGCGATCGGAACCTTTGGTTTCGTAGATGTGTACATTTTAATTAATAATAAGTTATTTCTTTATTTAAATATTAAATTTGGTATTTTTTTTCTTTCGAACGCCATTTAGTTCATATTTCTATCTATTAAGATAAGAGAAACACAATGATTTCCATGATACCATATGAGCTGTTCCGAAAAGCGAACAAAATAATTGTAGGGGTAATAGCCGTTCGTTAGAAAACAGAACAAATTAGCGAGGAGTTAAGATTCATTCATGCAAATTGTACGTTTTACAGCTAATATATTGTATGATGTAAATTTAAGATAACACTCCTTATTATGTATTTTACAAAATATGGGAAACCTGGTTTCGAGGGTGTATGGAAGACTGACTGCACGCAGTAATTTTCGTTTGATGTAAAAATCAAGTGGCGTCTGATTTTCGGCAGTCGACGTCTAAAAAGTTTTTCTCCGTCTTTGACGGAGCTTATTAGGGATGTGAGTGAAGACGCTTTTAACTCGGTGGCTAATTGCTCACTCTTCCGGCGGCACTTTTAGTGTCAGGTGTGACAGAACTACAAAAATGATAAAGCACAGCACCCAAATAAGCGGCTGTCCCAAATAAGCAACGTTAAAGGTATGTAAATTTTTTCATTATTTATTGAGCTTTTCTTTTGAATAACTCATCAGATTTTTTCAAGCTTTCTCAAAAGTGTCTCTGTAACATTATTAAATTTATAAAAAAAAATATTTTACTGTATAAACATAATTATGTACAACTGTAGATAATGTATGAAACAAATAAACAAACATACATTATAATAAAATTAATTACGATTTTAACTGTGACATGTTATCATTGTTTATGGTATATTTATACCGTTGAAATTAAATAAATAATTGTTTGTGCAGAAGTTTGTGCTGTTGTGTCTCGGACTCAAAACGATATCCGATATCTGAATACGGAGCTCCTTCCGGGAACATCGCCAGATGTCATCAACTGACCGATTTACACTGCAAACCGCACTCACATATTTAAAAAGATATTTAATTTGGATGGGACCTTTTGAGTTTTTCTGGTCCACCTTTCAGAATCAGAATCAGAATCGTCGCCAAAGACGGACGGAATTTCCCGCCTTTACTGTTCGCGATTCGCTATTCGCTATTCGTGAGGGCCCGTTCCCACTTCCGTTTTAAAAACGGAGGCGGGTCCCGTTTTAAAAACGGATGCCCTAGTGGCTGTAGTGGATGTATGGAGCTGTTCACACTTGTCCGACACGATTTGAAAACGGATCCGACATTTTTTGTCGGATGGAACGCCAGCGCAGCGCGTCCGTTTTCAAATCGTGTCGGAACACGCTCGCTCATAGTGTTGTATGGAGCTGTTCACACTTGCCGTCTAGTTGTTCCGGCAGAGTCCCCGCCACACCCCGACCCCTCCCCGCCCGCTTCAAGTCGCAATAATAATAATAATAATAATTGGATAATTTGTAGAGCGCCGTTTTTGTGAAAAATCACCTTAAGGGCGCTGGAAGCAGGCACGCTGCGTGCTTGTATTTGGTTATTTTGTTAAGTAAATAAATCAAAACTACAATAATGGATAAGGAAATAAATCCCGAAAATTTAATACCACTGGTCGAAGAAAGAGTATAGTAATATTTTATTTTTAACTAAATAAAAACAAAATACTTGATGTACACAACTTTTGTATATCAAAATTTATATTTTAATTTTTTAAAGTTTACTTTTTTTAAATTTTAAAGCTTTAATGAGATGCACGATGCACGGAAGAGCGTATTAGTTTAATAAACACATAATAAAAAAAAATATTTGAGTTGTTATTGTTTTCTTACTTTAAAATATCGATAGCCTTTCTTCAGGACAAATGCACTCTCTCAATTTTGTATTTTGATATGTTAAGCTCTCTGAAACTCATTCCAGTAGATGGTTAAAGGAAGTGATAGACATTCTCTTAAGCCATTAAGCGCCCTTGAGGTGATTTTCTCACGGTGAAAACGGCGCTATATAAATAATCCAATCATTATTATTCTAAAATAATGAAAGAACTTTAGTTCATCACTTCTCAACTAACCAATTAACACTTGGAAAATTCCTACATAAAATTATTCGACTATGATTGGGTGTACACAAAATTTTCTTTTCACTTTTTTCCTTCTTTTTAATAAGTACCACATGACAACAAGAGCTTCATAGTCGTCCAATGCGCACCATTACTGAAGAATGATCAAATAACATGTTTTTATTGAATCAACAATTATTTTTTTTCGTAGAGTATGGTCAGTTTTTAAAACGGATCCGTTTTTAAAACGGAAGTGTGAACAGGGCCATTGGCCATCCGTTTTTAAAACGGGACCCGCCTCCGATTTGAAAACGGAAGTGGGAACGGGCCCTTACTCGCTGTACGCTATTCACTATTCTCTATTCTCTACTTGCTATTCTCTTTTCGTTATTTGCTATTCGCCGTTGGCTGTTTGCTGTTCACTACGCTTGCAGTGACAAATCGTTAAATTGAAAGGTGCACAGGGGAGTAACAGATCGAGACAATTATCGTGTTTATGGTAGAGGTTGGGGTCTTGGATCACGCATTGAAATTCTTCTATTGGAATCATACCCTCTCGCATTTATTTTTCTTTAATAATTAAATATATCAGTCGACTATTTACAAGTTGATAAATCAATAATCATAAAGTTATCGTAAAAATACACATTAAAATAATGTATTTACTTAAAAAATGTATGGATGTAAGCATTAAACATCATCACACAGTCGATTTTCCAGTCGTTGAAGACGCTATACGGTAAATTAGACGCCCGCGCTTCTAAAGCAAAATCATTTATTGAAACATATTTTACATCGACTTCAGATTGGAATTTGTCTCAATTAAACGGTATGATGTCCCAGATAACCGAAGAAAACTTGTATAAGTTTCTTTATTTGGTTTATATTCTTTGGGCTTTGTTCCAAATAATCGGCTGTCCCGATAAACCGGTGAACCAACTAAACGGAATCGATTGAACATATATAATGTAAAAGTATTAAGCTATTTACGTTGTTATGGAAGCCTTCTCAATGTATGCAGTTGTCACACTTTTTTGTGAATACCGCCCAATAGTCTCTCATCAGCTTCTAACCGTCTGCAGTTAGTGAAACTATGAAATCTTCAATTGAGATATATTGTAAGGATGAAGAGTGTGGGAGGGAAAAACGACGAGGAAGAAAGCTAGGAAGTACCTGCCTTTAGTGGCTTTTTAGATGTAGTTACCAACACGGCTAAATCCACTTAAAGATTCTGAATTCTGGTTTTTCACTAGAGCCATACTGAGAGCTTCTTATGACCATATATACATACTCATGTCAACCATCGTTTACTGCCAACCAACCTTTGTTTAAAAAAAATGTAACCATATGTAGGTACCCATATGCTCCATGGGCGTATAAAGACTATAAAGAGTAATAAAAAAACTTCATATACATACGAAAATGTATAAATTTAATGTTGTACAAGAAGCATTAAAAATGGCTTTGGGGTGTGAAAATAATACATCTTTATTTAAACCTTTAAAAACTATCAAGGAACTAAAGATGGTAAAGTCATTTTCAAAGGAATTAAAATTTTGATAATTTATCACTAACAGCCCGATCAAAAGAAAATTTGTGGAAAGAGAATGTTAATTAGTAATTATATTATGTTCCCAACTTTAATTGAGGAACTTCGTACAGCATTCAAATTGTAATTACAGAGTCATACAATGAAGGGAATCTACTTGGTCTTCCGGAAATATTTAAGTTTTAGTAAAATTCACGTCCAGTAAATAGTGTTTGAAGGTTTGTAAGTTAAGTTTGAAGGCCTCCATTATCAAGAGGTCATCTCGACTAGCAATCCGAAGGTCGCAGGTTCAAATCCCAGCGTGCGCAAGAAAATTTTATTTGATTACTTTGTGTTATTTTATAATTTACTAATTTAAAATAATATACGGCATATTTGCGGCATGTTTAGTACAAAATATTCGCAGCACGTTCAATATAAGATATTTGCGGCACGTTAAGTACAAGATATTTGCGGCACGTTCAATATAAGATATTTGCGGCACATTCAGGATAAGATATTAAGATATTCAGAATTGAAACATTGCTTGAAATGGCTTTATCCGTGTTTGGTGACCAGACCGGAATAACGAAGTACAGCCCCACCACCACCGTTCGGTGACCAGATCTGAGTAGCAAGGTACTCCCCCACCTTCTTCTTCCTCATATCTTTCACGTCCTATTTTCAGCATCACAACATACCCCAATTATTAGGGGTGCCATAATCTCACTGCCTCCAGACGGTTGGGAGCAGTTGGGACGTAAATTCACATAAAAAAATAAACAAAAGTTTAGTAGAAAAGAATATGTTTTCCTTTTTTTAGTTAGTAAAATAAATAGTGAGATTAATTTTGACGTGCCACAGAATAACGAAGCGTTTATTAATTATTTATGGTACCTAAGGAAATTTCTATTATTCGAATTGATGAATTTTCTTCAGAGAAAATCTTACTTTATCCTTTAATTACACAACAATAATAATTTTAATTTTCGATGACACACTTTGTCACGGACAAATCGCAAATGTTTTGAATGAATTTCTTTTTAAAAGATGTTATTAATTGCATTTTTCGCAATTTTCATAATGCTCAGTGAAGCTTTGAAATATAGATTTATTACTGAGAAATAAATTTCACTTTCGTTTCCGGAATTATGAAATGAACTAAATTCCTAACGTCTGATCAAGCTAAAACTCGAATATAGGCTCGTTGTGGATGATAATGCATTGTGTGACGACAGTCACGCATAAACACCCTAAAATATACGAATTTCTCTGGAATTGGAACACATTTCAGCAGTTCATACACGTAATAAATTTCGGTTGCACCCGATCGGCATTTGGCATGGTTAATAGCGCGGTTGACTTCAGACCCTGGAAAGAAAGGTACAATCCTCAGTCTGACCAAAAGCTTCAAAAAATAATAAGAAATTTTAAAAATACGTATTTTATTAAAAATACGTATTTTATTAAAAAAACTTTTTACTGGTCGATTTTTTTTTTTTTTTTTAATAAATTAACGAAGGCGAAGACATATGTTGCAATGTTAGGATTATACAACTTGAGTGCTTTTGGAAAAAATTAAGCTTTAACTTAATTGAAAATAAAGCAAGTTTATGATACACGTTACGGTTAAGACGAGACTATACCCTAAAATGAACTCGGAGAAGCATAATGACGCATGTGAAGAAGCTATGAAAAAAATGCGACGCGCGATCCTGGTGTATTGGAGAGACCTGCGGTTGAATTGCGGCCCTGCAGTTCTATTAAAGTTATCTTTCTGATGGGCTTATTTAAATTATTTCTGGCGAATGTATTACTAAAATATTAGTTTCTACGTGAATCCCTCGGGAAGTTACTAATTCATCGCCTAGAAAAATAAAATCTGATGCTTACCGCTAATTATATAGTTATATAATTTTCATACCGTTTTTAATAAAATATTTTAACGGTCAAGTATTATTTTGTTTTAATTTTTAGTATAAATAACATCTATAAGGATAATTTTTTTTTAAATATACATATATAATCGTTACGAATTCGTCGTAATGAAATCAAAAGTGAGTCTCGAGCAAACCCCTGTCATTAAAGTATTTTGTCGCCAATAATATGCATATTTATCTTTTTTTTATAGCTGAGGCAATAATGAAACAAATGTATCTTTAATGATAGCTGAGGCAATATTGAAACAAATGTAACTTTGATGATAGCTTAGGCAATACTTAAACAAATGTATCCTCAATGATACATAGCTGAGGCAATAGTGAAACAAATGTAACTTTAATGATAGCTGAGGTAATAATGAAAAAAATGTAACATAAATGATAGCTGAGGTAATAAAGAAACAAATTTAAGTTTAATAATAGCTGAGGCAATAATGAAACAAATGTACCTTTAATGAATACTTTTTTATATAAAATCGAACCATTCAATTAAGCGGAAGCTTAACCTTTTTCCATTAATTTTCTAAAACGTGCCAAAAATTGAATAACTTCCAACCAACTTCTTAAATTTATTGTTCAATTTTGTAAACAATAGCATTGTCCTTTAAATTTGTGTTTTGATTCTAACCCACTTCATGAAATGTTAGTATGGGCTATGAAACCTCACCTAGAATATATGCGAGGTATTAAAATTAACAATATGATGGAATTTAGGTGTGTTGTAATAATGAATAGTGTTCTCATTATTTAACTCGCGAAATTTCCATTGTTATGTAAGCGAGTCACGCATGGTCAAAATGACAAAGAGGCTATCTGGGATGGTGACCCAGGGGTGATATTTGAACAGCATCGAAATTTATCGATAGAAAACGAAAAAAGATTGTGGATTATCAATAAAAAATGTCCTCCGAGAGCTTTCCCTGGTTCAATTTGAAACTTTTTCAAGCACTATGTTTGATTTTTTATTGGAATCGATTACATTTGCCAAAATTTAAATACATCAATTTGAATTTTGTGAATGAATGAATTCAAATCTTTGAAGTGGGAATTAGCCCACTTCCTAACATCCGATAGAAGTGAAACTCGGCAAATATACTCGTTGTCGATGACAAAGCATTCTGTAATCTTTTGGTGACATAAAGTCTTTCTCTGAAATTGGATGAGATTACAGTAGTTAATTTACGAAATAAATGTCGTTCCTACCCAATCGGGATTTGGTGCAGTTGTTAGCGTGGTTGACTTCAGTACCCGGGGAGGACAGTTCAATCGTCAGTGAAACCAAAAAAAACTACGAAATTGGCTACCAGCCGGTCTAACAATTCTTCAAATTTCAACGTTAATTTTCATGTTCTGCGAATGATTTTTTCAAGTTGTATTATTATTTCAGTTTTGTCAAGCAGCTAGCCAATAATATAATAACAGAACTTGAACGGGACTTTCACAGAACCAGATAATGAATGTTAAAATTTGAAGAATTGTTCAAATTTTCCAAAAAAACTCGTCCTGAGAGATGCGGAACTAGGTCCAATTTTTAAAATTACTTTTATTTGAAGTATTTTTTTTTATAAAATATCATTTGGTAAAGTGAGCCTCACTGGGTGATTCACCCGTGCTGAAGCCCTTTTTATGTAACAAGTTATGGATGTATATATATAGCCTTTTTGGTTCATTAAGTCATTTCTTAATTTTAATTAAAACAGATGTATAAAAAAAATCATATTTGAATTTATTGATTTTTCGCCTAAATGGAAGGTTCATATCTTAAAAGCCAGTTTGTGGAACCTGGAGAAATGGCCAAACACACAATTATATGCAAGTGAATTTCGTCAGACGAAATGTTTGTCAAAGGAATTATGTGAAATGTTGGACAGCACAATAAGCTTACGGTCTGCTTGCTTACAGTGGTTAAGTAGACCGTTTCCGAATCTCAAATTATAATATTGTTACTAGTAAACTAATAACTTATTCTGTTCTCTCCAGTGGCAACCTTACTGGTAATTTATATAAAATATCAAGAAGTATGTGATAAACATCCATTTTTGTAATTTTTTTACTTTTTTATGGAAGAAAAAGAGGGTGAAAGTTTAATAAATGGTCAGATCAATTGAACGAAATATTTGAGTTGGGAACGGGGTGACATTTGGAATAACAAAATTTTGTGTTCGAAACGGTGAATGAATGTGATTGAAGCAAAATGTGCTTCAAAGGTGTACCGGACAGCAGATGACTGTACCTAAATAAAAAAAACGAAATAATTAAGGAAATTTATTTATCTGTCATCACACATTTTAAATTGACGAATCATTTACGAGGTTTATCACTGGAAACGTAAATTTCGGTTATTTTTATTGGCTCATACATCCTGTTAAATAATTATCATTATATTTTGCAGCTGAAACTGTAAAAATTATACAAGGATTTAATTTAATTTTGCAAATTCCGAAAACTTTAAAAAACCTACCCACCCCATGGGGGCACGTTTTTGGATTGGTGTCCCTGGTCCCAAAATATCTAAACCCGCCCCTGCCAGGGAATGCCCTTTTGGCAACTAAAAGAAGTGATAAAAGTCGTCTATTTCATGATTCTTTACACAGTGATAAAAATGAGACAACTCATTAATTTCAACGTTATCACCGTGTGAATACTAAAATGAGACAAATTTAATTATTTTTTTTACATAATCATTTTCGTGGGTGGTTAATTTTGCTTCGAGCCATCGTAATAAACTTTCTTTGAAAGAAAACTAAAAACGAAAGTTTCTTAGGTCAGCCTGTCTTTTGTCTCTTTTAGCGTGCGTTCAGACACAGCGATAATCTTTTAATTGAGTATCTTCATAATCATTCAGATGTAACCGCGCGGTTACCGCCACTTAACCGCTAGAAAATAAAATTCTGCGATTCTTTTACTATGGAGAGTCAAGAGAGCGTTCTGTTACATTGCGGGCACCACGCGGTTTGGTCACAACACTACGAGTTCACAGTGGATCGCTTCAAGACTGAATTATTTATAGATGAATAATTATAATAAATTGACAACAATCGCTTACTAACCGTCGCTATCTAAATACAATAGGATAATTTTTCAGTTCAAACCACACGGATTGCAATCGTGTGATTTTCACGTGTCTGAACGGGCGCTTAGTTTGACTCCATCTATTGTAGATTTTTTGTGAATGAATGAGCGCAAATCTTGGAAGCAGAAATTAACTCATTCCCGATACCCGAGCAATCTGAAACACGGAAGATAAACTAGTTGCCGATGACAATGCATTCCATCAACTTTTGATGGCAATCACGTATAATAATAAATTAATCAGAAGTTACTATACGTAATAAATGTCGGTCCTACCCATATGAGATATGGTTCAGGTGTTAGCGCGATCGAATTCAGTTCTTCGATGCTCAGTCAAACCAATTTTACCAGTTTTAAAACACAATTTAAAAATTCACAACAGTTAAGAGCCAATCCCTGGGATAAAGCTTCAATCCTCAGTCAAATCAAATTAACCGAAGGTGACTAATACAAGAGTCTATTTGTCATTTAATTAACATGTGAGATAACATGAACTCAGAGAATACTTTGACAATATTCCATCCATATAAATTATAAAAAATGATATCCGGTTGAATGCAACAATTAATTATTTTTGTTTTTATGTCTACATTAATATATGCTTTCAGATCTCTTTTTTGTATTGTTTGCATTTAATTGCTTTTAAAACACAATCATGATTTTTAATATAAAAAAATTGAGTGCACTTAAGGCCTTAATAATTTTTCGAACAAACAATTTATCATTGAGATTATTGCAGGGTTAATAAGCTATGTTGCCACTCAGATTGTAGTAAAGATTAGCCTTTCTCGTGATGCATGGAATGTATATGTACATACGTATGAACGTAGCGTGGTACACGGATTGGTACGTGGCGTGATATTTGGTGTGGTTCGTGACATGAGACATGACGTTATACTGCCTCTAGACTCTAGACGAAGCTCATCTCGTAATAATGCCGGTCATTTGCCAGTATTTTGTACATGGTTTCAGGAAAATATTTTATTTTCCGCCAGGTGAAATTTCTCGTATAAGGTCATATAAAAATAACAAACAAGTTCTGCTACTATAACATGTGAGATTGGTACATATGAATACAACCATGGAAAATTCACCAAGAAAATATGTAGCTGGTAATGAATTATCTCTACGAAAATTATTGGTATTTTCGTTCGTCCGACTAACCATCGCGCTGTCTTTGCTTCATTTACATTTAAATTGTGTTATATATTTTCTTTAAACTCCTTATTGTGTTCTATGCGTCCCATTCTTAATCGTATTTATTACGCTTTCAAACAGTTTTGTATTACATTCAAATCTTTACATTTAAAATACATATTTGTGATTTTCCCACATACTCATCGGGGGTATTTTTTCAAGAGAATTCAGTGTACTATCAATCTTTACTCAGAAATAATTTCAAATTCACAATAGTGGTGTACGAATAATTAAACATAATTATTTCAAATCAAATTATGATGAACACATTATTATGGGTAAGTTTTTAGATTCTCACGGCCAAAAGCATTTTTGTTGTTTGTTTTTGGGGTGTTATGCCGTGTTGCGCTAACTCCTTCTTTAGCCGACGTTTCGGACAGCGTTGCAGTGTCCATCATCAGGGCAGATTCGGTAGATCCGATGATGTGTCATCTGCAACGCTGTCCGAAACGTCGGCTAAAGAAGGAGTTAGCGCAACACGGCATAACACCCCAAAAACAAACAACAAAAATATTATTATGGTATCGTATTGTTCATAGCGTGTACAAACAAAGTTGATAGGTAGAGACATTAAATTACTCCGCGACAACCATTTTGTTATATGAGATTATAAAATACGTTGTAAAGTGAACGTTTGATGAAGGTACTCGAAAGTTTATAGCTTAATCGTGATGGTTGGGGACAGTGGCGGTTTTCTCTTAAGTGCGTTTGTGCGGTGAACCCCCATTAAAAAGAGATGACAAATTTATTTATTTAAGACAAACTTGCATTATAATAATATCAGCTCATTATAAAAAGCCATTAAATTCCGCATTTAAAATCGCAACTCCTAATTTATGCGTTATAGAATCAGCTCAAAATGCTTCATACAAAAAAACAAAACATCGCCCTGACGCATGACGGTGCTATCGCAAACTTATGCCAAATTAACACTATCCTGGTGCGCCGTGATTTATGTTGTTTGATGCCACGTGACCTCCGGAGATTGACGAATGGCGCAGCCGGTCGGTCTTTGGGTACAGTAAGGATAAAACATGCACGTGTTATTCATTATGTTGCATTGTGGTATTTAAAATTTTATTGCAGTTGTTTCTGTTTTTATTTTCTTGTTCCTGCATTTATCCAACCGTTTACTTTAATAAAAGTTTTGGTAAATCCCGTATTGTTTAAGTCGCTAGTTATGCGTTGAACTTTCTCCAGTGTACAGCGACAACGATAGTACGTAAATTTTGATAAAATATATATTCACTTGAATTTCTGAACCCCCAGTTGAAAAGACCACGAGCCGTCACTGGTTGGGGATATGGCCATGATCCCAAAACTATTTTATATCTTAGTGAATTTCTACCCAGTTGGCCCACGTTAAGAATAATTTAACGCACTAAATATACAGGTACACGAAATGATATGTTTAGAAAAACACACTAACTCCATTCTTCGTATAAAGAAGTTTTTTTAAAATATAGACATTTATAAAACATAGGTAAACAAAAAAAACAGTTAAAATATTGTTTTTGTCATTCAAAACTGATGCTTTTTATATCCAATGTTTCATGATTAATTATGGTTTATCTATTACTTTACCTTAGGTTGGAAACCAAATGCACCCTTTAGCAAACATTGTTTAAGTTCACAATAGCGTGGCAGGCTATAGTGGGAGGGGTGATTATATTATAATATCAAGGTCATAACTTATATGTACACACGTTCACACATAACGATTTAAATACGGCCATTTTTAATTCTGCACCGCATGAACGGAGACGATTTGCACCCTTTGCCGTTCAATAACGTAGTTATTTTGTACGTCGTGTCGAATAATATACTACGGTTCGGGGTCATACTTGTTTCTGTTCTGATATTGCCGCTTCATTGATCCACAGAGGGGGATCTTATCGGACGATGCAGCTCTCTAAATATGCAGAGATTGCGGAGCAAAGAACGGGTGGAAAATCAATATTTGGAACGTAAATTACACCAGGCAGCAAGTTATTGAATTTAAAATTAATTGATTTTCATCAAAAAAATTTCAAAGCTGTCATTAGAACTTTTTGTAAAAATCTTATATCATATTTGTCATTAGAACTGTGAAAAGTCTCTGCAGTTTTTAAACAACTATTTTTACATCATACAAAGAGTCGAACGAAACTAAGAGTATAATAGAGCGCAATGAAAAGTAGAATGTTGAATGATACAAACTTAGTTGAGGGACTACATGGTCAACAAATGTAACAAAGAATGTTGAATAATATATACCTAGTTGAGGGACTATAGGGCAATCAAATGTAGCAAAGAATGTTGAATAATATATACCTTTTTGAAAGACTATAAGGCAAATGAATGTAACAAAGAATGTTGAAAAATATATTCGTTTTTGAAAGATTATAAGGCAAACAAATGTAACAAAGAATGTTGAATAATTTAAACCTAGTTGAGGGACTATAAGGTAAAAAATGTAACAAAAAAATTAGAATAATATTTACCTAGTTGAGGGACTATAAAGCAAACAAATGTAACAAAAATATCAATATTATGATGAATTGAAGATGACAGATGGATTCTTGAGGAGAACTAAAACAATCAGCTGATGAAATCCTGAAACAAGACGGCTTGACGAGGAACTGTTAAAATCCAAATAGTGTGTTTAAATCCAATACCCGATCTGATGATGATGACATTGATGGTTACGATATTATAAGATGTTTTTTTAAGCTTTGAATTCGGGACGTTTGGTGATTCACAGAACGAGACGGGTTTTAAAGATCAAGCTTCATCTGAATGAGATTATTCAGTTCTATGACATTTAAATCAGCGAAAATTTGGACAAAATGCATCCTGCTACTATTTACCGCATGTATTTTTAAAAAAATCCCAGATAGTATTGTTTGGTCCTGTATTCAGGATGCCACCATCATGACAACCCTATACAATTATATCTCTGAAAGCTAGATATATTGCTGAATATTTGAAAAAGGCAGAGAAAACCAAAACAAAAGCTGTTAAAGAAAAGATTGGTTCTGAGTAGGACCGAAGCCACAGAAACAGAACGAAAAAGGAACTTACAAATGTCTTCCTGAACAACATGTCCGAAATTAAAAGAGGATGAAAATGATTATGACGAGACTTAAAAATAATTATGACTCAAACTTTTTATATCTCCCTACTGCGCTAGTTAAATTGTGCCATTAATAGCGACTTGTAAGACAGATCAAGCAGTAGGAAGAAGAGTTTGTATTCAAGAAAAAAATAATGTAAAATAATTCTGGTGCTCTCCTTTCCCAAGTTTGGGAAATCATTTATACCAAACAGTGTTATAAAGATTAATTCAGGTGGGGGTTGGAAATGCGAGCTTGGAGAAAAAACAGGCGCAGCAGGGTCACTTTATCACCCCAGAGCATGGTTCTCTTTGTTTTCAGTGCATTTTCAGCGTAAACACGATTTATAGTTTTCCAGTGAACACCACGGCCAACACGTATATGAACACTCTAACCCGTATATAAAAATACGCTCGGTTTATTTATTAAAGTATGATAAGTCATTCATCATCCTTAAAAATAAACTTGTTATTTTTATTGGATTGTATACGATGTCCGCAAAAGAGTCAAAACTCCCCGTAAATAGTCGAACTTCAACACCTTGGTCGATATTTAGAGACAAGCAAGAATTAAATGATGGGATGAAAATAGTTAGTTAGTCTTAGGACGGGTTGTTTCGGAAAATTTGAACAATTCATCAAATTTCAATGTTCATTTTCGGGTTCTATAAAAGTTCGAGTATTCGAGTTCGGTTACTGTATAATATATTCTCATATATTCTCTTTTCAAATTTTCATGAGACTTCTGCACGTTTATGTCCCACAAGAATATTACGTTTTATCAGTCGCTTACCGAATAATATTAAACTGCGTTTACTAAACTACCGGTAATTCACTTAAAATATTTTAATGATACGAAATAAACATAATTTTATATTGCATACATCAAATACTGATTCACTTCGTTTGAAACAGCATCACACAAAAAAAATAATTGACAAAAATCGTATAAAACAAAGTCGCCATCCGCGTCTGTCTGTTTGTGCGTTTAGTTCTTCTTAAGTAAGTAATGGATTTTGTTGGAATTTTAACTATCATTTAAATAATTTATTCTGAAAGGTTTCTATATGTAATAAAAATATATTTTATTTAAAGAAAATAGAGAAAAGTCGATGTTTTGTAATCGAGTCAATCAAATATTTTATTGTGCTTACATTGCTAACGCTGTCTAAATCATTTGAAATACATCAAAATAATGTACACTGGAATCGTATTTCTTTAAAAGGCCTCGTAACTTCAAAACTTAACGCCAAACAATTTATAAGTCTCCGAGTAACACTGTGTACATGTCAGCTAGTTGAGAAATATACAGAAAATAGACACATACTTAATATGCACGTTATATTTAAAAAAAAATCTTTGTATTACTTCCACAATAATGAGAAGTAAGTATTTCAGTTTGAAGACTTTTCTTCACATCATTTGATAGAGCAATATTTAAGTATTTTCATACGTTCATTTTTTTAAATTATAGAATTTATTTTAAGGTTAATATATTTATAATTATGAGAGAATAAAAACACTAACCTTAAAACTATAGCATTAATAACAATAGCCGCCAAGTGAACAAAAGATTTTAATTTTAATGAAAAACAATTAAAATGCACGATTTTTCATTTCTGGAAACTGAAATACTTACTTCAAATTATTATCTTGCAACTACAAAGTTTTTTAAAACTAAAAATGTGCGTATAAAAGGCAAATAATTTTAATAATGATTTCTTCACACTTCGATATCGAGCGTACCAACGTAGAAGTCCACATATATTATAACATTAGTAAACTCACGTTAAACAAAATAAATTGTACTAAAAACGTTACATTTACGTATACATATCTCGCCTATGTGGCAAGAACAATTTATTTAATTCGAAATAAAACGTGATATTTGAAATACGTATAGATAGCAATTTCGCAAAATTTTGCCTTTTCCTACATTTTAGTCGTCATTGTAAATAAAGTCAACATTATTCATTCCACTTACCAATGTATTGAAAACACTTGTTGATTTTTGGTGACTTACTAATAAATACACACAGTAATAAACACTCTCAACAATATTTAAGCGTTCATGCGGAACTTACGTATCTTAGTGCAGTTTCAAAACTTATACCACAACACTTTGTTTTCTGAAAACTTTCGGCTTTTCCGGGAGGTTTCGCGGGAAGTTTCGGGTAGAAATAGAGCCTCCGTTGGCTGCAGACTGTACCGCACGGCGCGTTCACTGACAGACTGAAGAGAAGCCGGGCACACGTGCTATACCGTATCGAGGGGTTGTCAAACTTTTTGGAAGCGTTTACCCCTAGATATTTGATCCATCTATTTAACCTTTACCTGACCTAACTTAAGCCAACCTATTATTTGATCATGTTCTATTTTGACACTGTTTATCCGGTTACCTATTACTATTTCTTGCTTGGTTTCATAACGATGGTTTTTTTTATTTGAAAATGTATGCATGCTTAGCTAAATGTATGTATTTTTACTTTAAGAAGAGTGGTGTAGATAGCAGCCTACGCATGTAGTAACAACGCCTACCGCATGATCTTTGGCCTTTCTAAATACTGCAGTGCTTCCAACATAATCTTGGAAGGGCAAGTACCAAGTTTTGCACCCTCACAAGAGTCCAGGTAGCAGGTTTAAAGGATAGGAAAAACAATTCTGGTTCATTGCTCCTAAAATATACAATGCATTGAACACCGATATAAAGGCTATTACTTCTACATCCCTTTCTACAATCCGTGTTCAACATTGGCTATTTGAAAGGGGATGAGGTTTTTTTAAAGATTACACGAGTTCCTTTCACTGTTTAAAAAAAATCACTCTCATTTTTACAATCATATATATTTTATTGTAAAAAGGCACATTTATAGATAAGTACGTACCATGATTACCCTGTGTTAAATCACTACATTCAAATGTGACAATGTTACCAAAAATAGGCACATTTCTAGATAAGTACGTACCATGATTAACCCGTGTTAAATCACTACATTTAAATGTGACAATTTCACCGTAAATAGGCACAATATTAGATAAGTACGTACCATGATTAACCTGTGTTAAATCACTACATTCGAATGTAACAATTTGACCGTAAATAGGCACATTTTAAGATAAGTACGTACCATGATCAACCTGGGTTAAATCACTACATTCAAATGTGACAATTTGACCGTAAATAGGCACATTTCTAGATAAGTACGTACCATGATTAACCTATGTTATATCACTACATTCAAAAGTGACTATGTGACCGTTAATAGGCACATTCATAGATAAGAACGTATTATAATTAACCTGTGTTAGATTGCTACATTCAAATGTGAAAATTTGACGGTAAACAGGCACATTTCTAAATAAGTGATAATTAAAATATAATGATGCCATATAATTGGCATAATTTTGGATGAATTTTAATATTTTATTTTTTATTTCTATTTTTATTAAAATACTTCACCTTTTATAAATTAATCAAATTTTTGTTGTTGCTCTTATGATTGGATATGTTTTTTGTGATGTGTGGGATTGCACAAACTTTTATTTTTATTTTTTACAGTGAATACCTCACAAGAGTCCCAACTGCTCCCGTCTGCCGCGAGACTATGGCATCCCCAATTGGGGGATGTTGTGAGGCTGAAGGTAAGTGGGGAAGGGAAATAGGAAGGTGGGGAAGTACCTGGCTATTCAGATCTAGTCACTAAACACGGCTAAAGCCATTTGGAGCAACGTTTCAATTCTGAATGGTGGTCTTACACCAGGGCGATACTGGTAGTATCTTCCACTCTGGAACGTGCCGCAAATATACTATATATTATTTTAATTAATTAATTGTGAAATAACACAAATTAATCAAATAAAATTTATTTTGACCATTGTAAGATGAACTTTTACCTTTTGTTTTTAAGGTTTATTTAAATGTGTAATTGTTTTATCTTCCAACACATTCGCGTCATTAATAATTATACAAGTACAGAAACAAATAGATATTGATAGGTGGGGATAATTGGACTGTGTATTTGGAGAGGGGAGATTGGGAAGAGTAAAAATAAGGAATCACGGTTAGGATAGATTGTTATGGTTATTACTGCATACCATAGCAAATCTTATTTAAAACTTTTACTTCTTTATCTTATGTTATCATTTTATCCGGTAAGAGTCGTACGCTCACAAGTTTTTTCGGGATTAAATATCGGGGCAAACGTATTAGGGGAGCCGTTTCAGTGGAGCCGTAGCGGAAGAGCCAGGGAAACGTAGTATTCTCACTACTCTGAGCTCACAACTCCCGTTCAATTGAGCCGTCGTTCAATTGAGCCGTCGTTCAATTGAGCCGTCGTTCAATTGAACCGTCGTTCAATTGAGCCGTCGTTCAATTGAGCCGTCGTTCAATTGAGCCGTCGTTCAATTGAGCCGTCTTTCAATTGAGTCAACTTCTCGAGCCTTACAAAAATATTGAACTGATCCCGTTACTCCCGCTCTTAATAAAATGAATCACGACCCATCGTTATATCACAGTAAAAAAGCTATTAAGAGCTTTAACATGAAAAAACATAATTATTTATACTTTCAATATTTGAATATGTTTGTATATCAATAAACATACAAGATGCAAAACTTCAATGTTCGACATTCTTCATATTTGCATTCACTTGGTATTTGGAAGTTTTATCAATAGGGTAAAAAATGAAAGCCTGTGATATATGTTTATATATATATATATGATGGTTCCATGATAACCAACACAGTGACAATTCAACACACTTTTAAAAAGTGATATAAAGTCATTAGAAACGATTAAATTTTTTTTAACCTAACCTAACCTAAACTACTTAACCCAGTTAATAAAGTTTTTGTTTCATCACTTTCCATGACTTTATATAACTTTTTAAAGATGTGATGAATTATCCTTGTGATGATTTATCCGATAAATGATAAGAGCGTTGATCGGATAAATCATCAAAATCATAATTCATCACATCATTAAAAAGTTATTAAAAAGTTATATAAAGTCATGGAAAGTGATGAAACCAAAAACTTTATTAAGTGGGTTAAGTAGGTTAGGTTAGGTTAGGTTTAAATTTTATGTTTTTTTCATCGTTTCTAATGACTTTATATCACTTTTTAAAAGTGTGTTGAATTGTGTTGTGGTTGGTTTATTGGTGTACAACTTTTCTTTCAAGTACTCAGACAGGTAGAAATGGCCAAATCATGGGATGATTGCGGCTAGTCGATATAACCACTTTTTAATCTAAGAAAGACTTTTTCCAAATTACGCGCCAAAGTTTTACAATATTTTCATCAAAGCCTACAATACGTGGATGTGAACTTTCCCCGACTCTGTCACTCTCGTTCATCCCCGAGCGTTTGAAATTATCTCTCTTTCCCTCCCGTGCTTTAAGCTGCATATTTCCAACAGGATACTTATCGCACAGCGGGAACTAAAATAAAGTCACTTCGCAAAAAACGTCTTCAATTAATAAGGGATGATTTTTTTTATCGTTGTTAGCGGTGTAGACTTTTTGATATTGTTTTAGGTGTCTGAAAATTTCATATTAAATGTGGTACACGAAGTGCGTGAATGCATATTCATGATTCTCTTTATGTATTCATATTTTAATCTAGAATATAGACACTAAATACGGCAAGTTTATAAGGTATTCGGTTTAAGGAGAGTTTACAAGGGTACGACGTATCATGGAGCGAGATGATACGATTTCTTAAAGGCTTTCGCAATTTTGCTAATGGACGAAAAAGCCTTGGTTTTTGTTAATTAATGCGGAAACGTGTTTTCTTTGTGAAACGTCTGGTGGCATATTTAATAACGCGACGAAAGGCTGAAGGGTAATCGATGTTATAATCTCATAAATTGTTTTATTTTATATTCATTTTATGCATATTAAAACCGAAGTATCTACCCGTCAACAAAAAAATCGAAATAATTCCGTCTACCAAACACAATTTTTTTTTGTTCGCTTGTATGTTGTGTTCATGGAGAAAAAATATCCGATCGAAAACGTGACAGCATGCTAACTTCCTGATAAAATATTCTAAATTAACTATATTAACAGATATCATGAAGGAGTGCTACTATATAAGTATGTTAGAATCAGTATCAGTATTTCTACGAACACGTGTTCCGCTATCCACATTAAATATTTGCTTTCGGCTGATACTTTGTTAAAAAATATTTGAATTCATTCGTTGTAGGCCGAATTTTTGATAAATTAACAGTATTTCATATCAGTAAGTTTTCTCTGTTTATGTATACTACGAAGAACTTAATTTAAGCTAATTATGCCGTGTTACGCTTTCTCCTTCTTTAGCAAAACTTGCATACAGCGTCACAGTATCCATCATCTTCCCTTATAATGACATACAAACAAGTTTTGCATACAAACAGGTTTTGCATACAAAGAAGTTTTGCACACAAACAAGTTTTGCATACAAACAAGTTTTGCATACAAACAAGTTTTGCATAAAAACAAGTTTTGCAAACAAACAAGTTTTGCATATAAACAAGTTTTGCATACAAACGAGTTTTGCATACAAAAAAGTTTTGCATACAAAAAAGTTTTGCATACCAACAAGTTTTGCATACAAACAAGTTTTGCATACAAACAAGTTTTGCATAGAAACAAGTTTTGTGATTATTTAAACAGAAATTATATGTATTCATATAATACTGTTTTGAAAATTAAGTTAAAAGCGCCATTCCTATTATCATGCAATTGATTGTATACGTTATGAACTTGTGTTAAGAGCTGACATAATGGTAGGAGCGTGGACTGGACAAGACAAGACTCTCCAAGGATTTTCAATAGATTCATTTATAATCATGTTTATAGGTTAAAACTATTGCGTATCTACATAACTCATATCATAATAAAACGAGAATTTATTTTCAAATAAATAGTTAGAATTAACGTAATTTTAAAATATATACCACATCGATAAAACTACGGAATGCCAAGCTAATGCAAATGCGTAAGTCAATATACATTTGTTAAACTGACACATCAACTGCCCTGATGATGGCTTTTGTAACGTTGTCCAAAACGTTGCCAAATGAGGACGAAGCGCAACACGGCATACTTACCGAAAAAACAAGCACAATAAAATAACATCATAGTTTTTTTTTTCAGATGTCTTATCCTCTTGGCTCAGACGAAACAACAGACATAATACATTTCTATAATTTAAACTAGTTTAACTAATTATTTTATTATTTTTGTGCAATTCGTAGAGCTTCAATAAATTTAGATTATTGATTATTATGAAAATTACATAATTCATAAGTCTTGCAAGAATTTCTTAATTAATTTTAATTACGGCTGTTTTTGCGTTCAAGACCATCATTAACTTATGGTTGGACTACATGAAGACGACTGAATCGAATGATTTGGTTTTAACCCTTCCCCACGTTTATTGCTACGGTATTTAAAAGACTTACGGCCGTTTTTCCAAAACCTACTGATCAATTGTTGAGCTGAAATTTTGGCTCAACACTGCTCAAACGCACAACTATGCTCTTTCCGAAAAGTTTACAATTGAACGATCAACCAATTTAAGTAAGACAACTACTGGATTAAACTTGCCTTAGTAAATGACTAGTTATAAAAAGTGTCGACAAACTGAACAATATTTGTGACGCAAATGGACGGTGGCATTAAAGTCCAAGAAAACACTTTATTTTTAACCTATATTAAGCGCTTGTTTAAAAAAATATTAAATATCGGTTTATGTATTACAGTATTAAAATTAATATATGCATTAATAATAAATACAATAATTAATTCGTCAATATTAATTAAGCATTGAAAGTTTTTACTTTGATGTCATTTTATCGTCTATGAACGTGGGCGGGCCACTTAAGATAATCAACAGTAAAGATGTTTGAAAACAGGCGAATCGAACGTTACTGAACAAATCACTTGGCTGATCGGACTCTGAGATTGATTGTTCGAAATGTTAGGAACAACGGCCGTAAGTCTCTTGTGTCTAGGATTAACGAAGTATGTATGAAGAATGAGTTAATTATGAATTTAAGTAAGGTTAAAGTCACAAAGTTTGAAAGAGCAGGTGGATGAGTTTTTGTATTTAAGAAGTAACAAAATAACAATTCTGAAATTATAAGCAAAGGCCAAAGCAAATATTTAACGTGCCGTCTACTTGTTTTTAATAATTTTGGTTTGTAAATAAGCTCTGGTTTGCTAAGCGTATACAGTTGAAATACTTGGAGTAAAGGGTTTGTCAAAACTTTGAGATTTCCTTTTTATCAGCAAAGTGAGAAACTTTTTCCTACAAGGAACTTTGTTTACATAATTGAATTCAATTTACACAGCTAAATCGATTTGTATGTAAATCTCTCAAATTGGATATCAATTACAATAAATTACTTCATCGATTCGTTCAGACTTAAAATACTGTCTGTTTGGGATAAGGGTTGTTTTATTTATATAGAGAACGTGGTATTGAATGCAATATTATTCGGGAAATGGAATAATTTTGCTTTCTCAAATAATATCGAGCTCAGAAATGCTTAGTGGAAAACACGATGAGACTATTATGATTGGCCCACTGCTAATAAAACTGAATCGTTTTCAATTTAGTCATGCATTTTATTTGTCGATGAAAGTTAATAATTTTTTTTGTTTACAAATTATATCCTTTTATCGAAACAAATAAGTAATATGAAAACAAGTTAACAAATCTATGTTGAATCTATGAAGCGAAAGTAAATATTCAAAAACAAACTCGGTGTATTTTAAGAGGAATGGCTGCGCGATCGTGTGCTTAAACTTATTAAGAGATTTCACGCCAAAATATCAAACCGAATTAAATAATTTATATTTCAATATACACATATGACAAATATCTAGTAAATTAAAAATTATTTTGGTTTTGAATAACAACTCATAGGCTATTAAATAAATCGACTTCGGCAAAATTTTGTAAGTCAACATTATTTATTAAAAAAAAAATCTTGCCCAGCCTACTGTGATAACATAATGAAATATGAAAAAAAATATATATCGTCGAAAAGACAATTTTCGGGACGAAATTTTAAATTACGTAGACAATTTGTGTTCCAACATAAATCGTATTTAATTTAAATTTAAGCCCATTAAAATGATTTTTTCAATTATTTTTATTTTGTATATTTACATAGTATGTAAGGCAAAAATTATTTATAAATAATTGTCATTTATACTCAAATAAGTCGCCTTTAAAATAATTAAAAAATATTTTTTTACTATTATTTTTTTTATTTAATTATTTTTGTATTTGGAATGGTATACAACATCTGCATCTGTAGGCAGACTGATGGAACCTAAGCGCAAGCCAAATTCTAAGTTTGGTAATCGCGCTTTCGGAGTATCTGGGCCGAAGTCTTGGAAAAAACTCCCTCCGGAACGAAGATCCATAACAAGTCCAACAGAATTCAGGTCTAAACTAAATACTTACCTTTTAAGCTGTCATACACGTAAATTAAATATACCATTCCTGACAGAGAGTCAAATTATATCCAATTTTCCAATTATGTGCTAAATCCTGTATCTAAATTTCGATAATAAACAATTAGTTAATGTTAATTAACTGTTAATATTATCTCAATATATAGTTAGTAATAACATAGATCATTGTAGAAATGTATTATATATTTGTACAGCGCCCTCGGGGTGATTTTGCACAAAAACGGCGCTATACAAGTCATCCAAATATTATTAATAATATATATTATTTAATAAATACCTAAAGTAAGTTAATAATTCGAAATAGTCAACGATACAACGTTATATTGCTATTTCCAATTTTTATTTAATGTATTTTGTATTGCTTGTATTTAGTAATTCTGACATGACATTGACATAAATGAAAGAAAACTTCATTTCATACCACAACGATCATGTCTTCTCCAAGTCCCTCACATTCAATTTTTTTTTCTCGTCTTGTTTCAGCCTTTATTGCTTTATTTATATATTTTATTTATGCAGCCTCAGAGTAAAATACGTATAACATTACCGCGCGGAGTCACCTTACACACTGGTATCAAGTATATTCGTCAAGCTCATCTTCCTTAAGTCTAACTACCCTTCTGTCAACCAGCATCCACCTGACTTCTGAAATTTCATTTTCACTTTAATTTATTATTCTACGGGATTACTCAAGGGTTCTAGTGTTTGAAGCTAGTAAAACTATGATTCTTTGATTACCCCCACTTGTGATGTTGTGAGACAGTCGTCCTTACAAATTGAAATGCTTAACTAAGCAGGAGGCCAAAAGAAAAAATATGACCAACGAACCACAAGAGATAAGAAGATTAAGAATTTTGACTGTATTTGTCAAGATTAAACCTTAAAAAAATATTATTTATAAAAATTAAAATAAACTAAATTTAATACTAAAGAAGGAGAAAGAGATAAAAATTCCTTACCATTCAGATCTAGTTGCTAATACCAGCCTTACACGATAATTTTTTTCATACATATCTCCATATCGAAACCCATGGGAAAAAAAACGCTTTACACAATCATTATTTCAATACTTACGATCATAAATAAACCACTCACCATATTGATAACTCTGTACTTATTGTATGGAGCAATTTGGTCCACTATTTAAAAATATATATGCGAACTTTTATTATGCGTGTGAAAAATCTACGTCACACATCATCGACGAGGATAGAGGAAACTCAAAAAAAGGCGCGACCATAAACAGTTTAATTTTCATTCGGAGCCTACCCCATTCATACCTAAAATATAGTAAATATAAAAAGTGAAATGTTTTGAATCTTCGAATATTGATATTTCTCTACTGGTAACAGAAAAATTGAAAGCTTTATTTTTTAGTATTTTTATTTCAGCAAGACAATGAATTATAGGTTCACAATGGGTTAAATCATTAATGTATTAGAACGACGAAATTATACCTTGCATGATATAATAACGATCTAATACGGTATCACAATACGCATAATCCTGGCAAGAGCAAGG
This sequence comes from Hesperophylax consimilis, assembly GCF_061612785.1. Classification (NCBI taxonomy): domain Eukaryota; kingdom Metazoa; phylum Arthropoda; class Insecta; order Trichoptera; family Limnephilidae; genus Hesperophylax; species Hesperophylax consimilis. The sequence goes on from NC_142846.1 coordinate 8,374,994, forward strand.
ATACATAATAAGCTGGAGTAGTGGTTTAGTCCAAAAAAGTCATAGGTCCCCTTGACGGACTCGATATCCTCAGAAGTGAAACCAGGAAGACGAGATGAGCTGAAGGTATCGTCTGCTTGAATACTACAGGGTAGTTGCTTTCCTCAGAGAAAATTGGATGATAGTAGGTACTGCCCTGCCTAGAAATTATTTACTAAGAATAAAACACTAAAATTCTTCTAACAAAAAACATATTGATCATGACAAATGAAATCAATGACAATTTTTTTTCTAATGTTGTATCTATAAGTCACTTACTTTGAACTCAAAACCTTTTTTAAATGCCTTGAAATCGCAGCAGAGTTTGAATTTTCTGGTTCATTCCAATCAACACTCATTTCCACTTTTCCTGAAAGTATTAAAGCAGTGAATTCATATATTTATTGGTTATGCCCATATTTTTGTTTCAATTTATTGATTCATAACACCTTTTCAACACAGGCAACAGCCGGTGACATTGTTGATGAATTACATTTAAATAAAAAGTCTTCTCTTCTACTAACCTTTTCGCGTTGCTCTGAACACATCTTCGTAAAGATGGTAGATACTGGAGTGGGTTTGATCAAAGTGTGTGCTGACAAATAGTCAGCAATACTTATAAAATTACCAAATATTACTAATAGATCATAACTTCGCAAAGATTTGTAATTTACTTTGTTTTGTCGTTGAATATTTATGTTGTTTTTTACCTGAAGAATTCAATGCAGGAGCCTTTCCGGCACATCGACTGCCATATAGTTCATTAAAAGTTAACAAATTTTTGACTCTATCTCCGAATACGCTGAAAACAACCCTTGCGTAATCTGGTAAGTATTTTTCGATCAGAGGGTCCGGTCACCCTACACTATCTTATAGCTGTTCTGGAAGATCCCATTGGTAAAAAGTAACCCATCTGTTTTTTTTGTTTGGACCACTGGTTCTTTTTTATGTTCGATATGTCGAATATTCAAGACCTTGACGAGATGTCAAGATCAAACCTTTGGCAACGTGTAGTTTCTTTATGGACTGCTCAGCCTTTTGCTCCCGATTGAGAGCAACAAAATGACGGGTATCTTGCAAATATCGGATAAATAATATATTCAACTCTGCGAAATCTCTACAACGCAATGGCGTGCTTCAATTTCAAGATGTCAAAAGAAACCACCACCACCACGGATATCTACTCAGTTTTTCATTGGATAGCTAACTTGGTTTACGACTACAGAGATTGCCATGTCTTTTTTCGGTTCCAATTTTTGAACGAAGTCCCCGTGCTTGCGATTTCATACAGATAATTGCCATTATCTCAGAAATAATATTTTGAGACGGCACTAAATCTTCAAAAAATGGCAACACTTTGAACATAACCGGCCGGCATAGTCCAGTGGTAACAAATTGGACTGCCATTCCGAAGGTCGCGGGTTCGAACCCGGCGTGCGCAAATAAATTTTATTTGATTAATTTGTGTTATTTCACAATTAATTAATTAAAATAATATATAGTATATTTGCGGCACGTTCCAGAGTGGAAGATACTACCAGTATCGCCCTGGTATCGCCATTCAGAATTGAAACGTTGCTCCAAATGGCTTTAGCCGTGTTTAGTGACTAGATCTGAATAGCCAGGTACTTCCCCACCTTCCTCTTTCCCTTCCCCACTTACCTTCAGCCTCACAACATCCCCCAATTGGGGATGCCATAGTCTCACTGGCTCCAGACGGGAGCAGTTGGGACTCTTGTGAGGTATTCACTATAAAAAAAAATAAATAAAAATAACCATACACCATAATAATGAAAGCATCTGTCACTGTCATTTTTAAGCTGTGGTACGTGCTTGGTCATTATCCAATCAATGTGTACATTTACCCGTTCGTCTTTGAACGTTTATCATAATGAGTTTCCTATGCCTTGGAGAATTGCCTACCTGATCACCTATTTTGATTTTGATGTATGAGGTGAAACTACCAAAACATAGCAGCGCAAATGCCAAAGCGAAAGCTGCCACAATATGAAGTTAACACATATAGATTCTCTTTAATATATGAGTTGTAACAGCACGTACGTAAAGTTCTTGTGTATTATTTTTTCGAAAAAAAATGTCAAATCATCAAACATGCATTCTAAGTTCAGAATACCTAACAGTTATTCACATTCACAATCAATAATAAATAATATTAAAGTCTTTTTATTAATATTTTCAATGTAAAACTGAACAAACATTCACGTAATACATTTACGTAAAGCAATGAGAGAAGGCAGATGTGAAATAATATCCGCCACCTTTACTCTACGAAAATCGATAATAAAAACCAACACGTGTCACTGACAGTACCAACTACCGAAATAGAACATCTACCTACCTTTTTTCTTCCCGATTAGACAAACAGGATAAAAAATATTTAGTGTAAAACGGGTATAAGGAACAATCAAACATTTCTTTCAGAATTTTATTTCTGATTTATTCTCTCATTCATTCCCTTTTTTAAAAAAGTGCACCTTTTATTTTTTGACTATTAATTAGCTATTCTGACGAAACTACAAATGGAAGGATTATTTACTGTTTTCATTAACATATAAATACATTATCTGGTATTAAATAGGTGCACGGAGAAAGTTTTGCGTCCGCACACCAAAAGTTATTTGATTTATAACATAGCGATAAAAATTTATCTTAAATGCAAAGGAAAAATATAAAAAAGTACCAAAATTTTAGGTTAAGTAGGACTTATTCCACATTTTTACTTTTTTCAAACGTAGTAACTAAACACGAAAGAAAACGGTTTCAAACTTTTTACTTAATCGGGTTTTAAACCAGCGACTTTGTTGGAGTCAAAGCCATTATGCTCACCGGTCTGCAATTGAAAGTACGAAAATATTTTTCAAACCATTATAATAATAGTTGGGTGCTTAAATTTAATGGCAGACTGTTCGTTGTCCCACTATTATACACTTTGTTTTTGTTTTCTAACTTTACGCAAATTGACGTAGCGTAATATTTTGATGTCAGTTGAAAGTTTCATTATTTCCATAAAATAACACCGCTGTGTGTCGCGGTGAAGGTGTGGTTTGGTTTTCTTTATTAAATTCTGTCTTCGGGATGGAGGTAAAGTAGCCGAACAAAGGTATTTTAGCATATTTTTGGTGGGTATTTTTTTTCTTTGTCTGTTTATAAGAAATATCAGAAAGTCAAATGACTCAATTTTTATACGAACTAAATATACTTTCCCAATTCAATCGCGATATTTTGTTTTGAGTTTTAATAATATTTTGATCAAAAAATATGAAAAATTGCAAACAAGTCAAATAAAATTTTTTTTACAAAAAAAATAGTTATTATAGTTGAAGAGAAGCAAAAAAGTTTATTTAACCTCTTTATTCGTTAGAAGTTACCATACGTAATTATCAACGATTAGGTTATGTACAAAAAAATAAAATAATATAAAAGACATATAATCAATGCAAAAAAACAAGCTGAGATTCAAGCTGTTAATTTAATTAGCACTTCTCTAATTGAGAATAACTCGTGTTTAGGGAGGGAGATTACATAACAAGAATTAAATAATAAGAAATTATATGACGTCTTGTCTAATGACTCATCGGTTAAATTGGTAGAAATTTAGTCAAATAATCATGTATTTTATAGATCCGTATGAATTCCGTAAGTCTAAACTCAGACTTTTGGGTGCACAGTTTACGCCCGTGCCGTGCAAGCGGGTTTTCTACATAAATAGCATCGGACTGGAAAATGGAACTGTGAAAATTGCAAGATACCATAGGTCACTTGTTAAGAAATTAAAGACGCATTGTTTCACAGAATTTGAACAATTCATTAAATTTTAATGTTGATATTCATGTTCTGTGAAGGTTCTATTCAAGTTCTATTATTATTTTAGTTGTGTTAAACAACTAGCCAATTAGGATATAATAACATTACTTGAATCGAAACTTCACAGGTCTAAAAAATCAATTTTGAAATTTGATTTATTGTTAAAATATACTTGTTTACGTACTTAGATATTTACACAATTATTTTTTCAACCTCATATTGTTGCGATCGCTGTTTCCAAAATCAATCATAGTTTAATATTGTGGGGTTTATTATTTAGATTTAAAAATATTCAAATTTCAAATTTGAAATTACTTAACCAAAAATATCCATTTTCCTGTCTTTCAAATTGACAGTAGTATATTTCTTTAGTTGACATTCTGCTTCTGGAGATAGTACGCTGTATTTGAAGTTGATAAAAAATTTAAACCTAAAAGTTACTTACACATTTTATTAAATACATTTGTTAATTATTTATGATAGAACTATTCTACAGTGGATAATAAAACTTCAATCAAAAATATTTGTGAAACCGTCTCTTAATTTTGCCAAACGTTGAAAATCTCAATAAAATCAATTAGTCAAATTGGTTTTTTATAAATGATATCCATGAATTATCAGTTGGCCCGTTTCTTCATGGCTCTAAAGGAGATTTTAGTATGCAAAGCACGTTACGGGTTTGTTACAACTTAATGGATTGACCTAAAACAAGACTTGCCTAAGCTTATTAAGTCCATGGTTGTATTAAAGAGAAAATGCACCGTATGTGTTGACGTTCATTCGACGCCTAAGAAAGGAATGAAAATCGAAAATGTGTAATTCAATTTCATAAGCAGCTTTATTACATCAAAGCAACCGACATATTGACATTTAATTATGCTTTCTTGAGAACATCTCTACTAGTTCTTTACGGATAATGTACTAGAACGTTTCACGTTGTTTAAAAATGAATATTATATTTCAGTATTTCACATTAAAACGAAGCTTCAAGCTTTAAAACTGGTAAATGTATAGAAAGTAGGAACAAGCCTAATACGCAAAATTTAATCTTAAAAATACTTTGTAGTAGCTAAATAATAATGAGAAGTAAGTATTTCAGTTTCCTGAAATAGAAAACGACGCTTACTTAGAAGTCATTGTTAGTGATGTTAAAGTTTTAAGATTAGTTTTTTTCTTCCTACCTATTATCCTAAAATAGAATGTTAGGTTCTTAGTTTGGTTTAAGTTAAAAATTACAAAAGAGGAAAATTAGCCAAAAAACTATATTAATATTATTATGTCAAAACATGGCGTCAAGAAAAGACGAAAAATGATCCGTTTTTTTTAACGAAATAGCTACTAAAATGCATTATTTTCCATTTCCGGAAACTGATATAATTTCTTCTCATTATTATCCAACTGATAAATGTGTTTTTAAAATAAAATATACGTATTCGGCGTATTATTATTTCTGTATATTTCCCTATTTTTTTGCTGCTTATCCTCTTCTTGTTATTTTTTTTATTTAATGCACTTTAAAAAAATAGCTCTCCAGGAGGAAAATCGTCATAGCGTAATAAATAAATATTTTTGGCATTCCAAGGAATCCTTTAATGGGCGAAAATCGTTGAAATCACCTATTTTGTGCAGTGGAATGAAATTACCTACTATCTTGTGCTGTGGAATGAAATTACCCACTATCTTGTACTGTGGAATAAAATTACCTACTATATTATGCTGTGGAGTGAAATTACCTTCTATCTTGTGCTATGGAGTGAAATTACCTACTATATTATGCCGTGGATTGAAATCACCTACTATCTTGTGCCGTGGAATGAAATTACCTTCTATCTTATGCCGTGGAATGGAATTACCTACTATATTGTGCCGTGGAATGAAATTATCTACTATATTAGGCTGTGGATTGAAATCACCTACTATCTTGTGCTGTGGAATGAAATTACCTACTATATTATGCTGTGGAGTAAAATTATCTTCTATTTTATGCTGTGGAATGAAATTACCTACTTTATTGTGCCGTGGATTGAAATCACCTACTATCTTGTGCCGTGGAGTAAAATTACCTACTATCTGATGCTGTAGAATAAAATTTCCTACTATCTTGTGCTGTGGAATGGAATTACCTACTATCTTGTCCTGTGGAATGAAATTATCTACTATATTGTGTTGTGAAATGAAATTACTTACTATCTTGTAATGTTGAATTAAATTACCTACTATATTGTGCTGTGGATTGATATTATCTCCTATCTTGTGTGGAATAAAAGTACCTAAGTACCTTGTGCTGTGGAATGAAAATTATTTTTTTTTTCGAAATCTTAGACTCCTGTAGTCATAAATAAAGAAGATCACAATAACTGCCATATGAGAATGTAGGATGATTAAAAAACTGATCATTTGTTGCTTAAATTATCTTATTTCATCATCATTATAAAATTTGAATTTAATTTAACTATTTCTGTAGCCCACTCGAAGAAGTTTAAAAAAACATACCTCAAAAATTAATTTAAGAAATTCTTTCTTGCTTACATTATAAAATAATATTTGGTTTCAGAACTTGAACTTTGCTTAGCAAAAGATAGCAACTTTTTGTTTTATTTTTAAAAGTTTTAAAATCAGAAACAAACATTTCAAAAACAAAGGATGCATTTTCATCAAAACCAAAACGCCAACTCGGCAAATTACACCTCTTGTTTCGGAACTTTCTTCGCAAATAAAAACAAAGCTCGCCGATAAATTGTCGGACTGGGTTTAGAAAAACCACCCATTGTCGTTTTATTTTAAAAGTTTTTCTTAACTTTATTTTGTTTGTTGTCAACTCCGAAAGCAGGTTTCGCCTCAGACATTTCACGAATGGTATATTTTATTCAAGTATTGGGACTTGAGTCTTTATTACAACCCCTGAAGTAATAAATAATGCATTTAATCACAGTGGATTGAGTTTCCATTTACGCATTTAGAATTGAAAATCTTGTTATTTCTTAGTGAAATGTACTCAACTCGGATACGTTCTGATAGCATTTTTGTACACCCACTTGTTTGTAAAATAACCGAAGCAAAATGGCTAATAGAAGTTTGTTAAACCTATTACCAGAGATGTGCAAAATGGGTACCCAAAACCATTTGAAATGCAAAATGGAAATGGGTCAAAACTTTTCCATTTGAAAATGCAAAATGGTTTTTAGAAAAGCATTTCAAATGCAAAATGCAAAATACCTATTTTCAAAATGCATTGAAAATGCAAAATAGTTTCTCAGGTCAAACAATCAAAATAATTATAGAATTTTTAAGCAATTTTGTCATTTAATAATGGACATCAATGTAGAACAAACATATTACATGATGGTAAATCCAAAAACACCACGACTACAGATTATAAAACCACAAAAAATTTGCGCGGGACTAATGTTGATAACGTAAAAACATAGAAACTGCTATCTAACATTTAAAATTACAGCGTCATGGCCCCGGGTTCAGTATTTGAATCAGTATTTTTTGTAATGGTATCACTCAATTGCCAGGGCTCCTACCAGGGAGCAACTTGACAAATGTAAATTATCTTTCGTAGCGAGGTTGAGGACCGACTGATATTTGGGGCTTATGAAAAAAAGATGAGTGGAGACAGTAGGAAGAATGTTGCAAAAAACCATTTAAAATGGAAAATGCATTGAGAAAAGCATTTAAAATGCAAAATGGAAAATACCCATTTTGCATTTTGCATTTCCATTTGAAATGAATTTATTTGAAATAAAGCACATCTCTGCCTATTACGTCACACCAATAGCTTCAATCAGCAACAAACACATAGCTAGGGCGCACACCAGTTATGTCCGCGCATGATTTTTGTGCAACAAAACGCACCTAGCGGTAAATGCCAAGTATCAATCATCCGCCATTTTCTCAACATGAGGGATATATAGAAGTAAAAGATGAAAACGAAATCCATTAATCGTTGCAAGAGAAGTCCGCCGTTGTCGACCGATGATGTCGATCGATGATGTTGATCGATGTGTCGATCGATGATGTCGATCGATGATGTCGATCAATGATGTTGATCGATGTGTCGATCGATGATGTCGATCGATGATGTCGATCAATGATGTCGATCAATGATGTTGATCGATGTGTCGATCGATGATGTCGATCGATGATGTCGATCAATGATGTTGATCGATGTGTCGATCGATGATGTCGATCGATGATGTCGATCAATGATGTTGATCGATGTGTCGATCGATGATGTCGATCAATGATGTTGATCGATGTGTCGATCGATGATGTCGATCGATGATGTCGATCGATGATGTCGATCGATGATGTCGATCAATGATGTAGATCGATGTGTCGATCGATGATGTCGATCAATGATGATGTCGATCAATGATGTAGATCGATGTGTCGATCGATGATGTCGATCAATGATGTTGATCGATGTGTCGATCGATGATGTCGATCAATGATGTTGATCGATGTGTCGATCGATGATGTCGATCAATGATGTTGATCGATGTGTCGATCGATGATGTCGATCGACACATCGATCAATGATGTCGATCTTAAACAGTGTTAAACAAGTCATCTAATCAATTTTGAATAAAGATACCGCCATTAAACGCATTCCAATACGAGGTATTGAAAAGTACCAAAATCATTACATACCGATATCTACCGCCTATAGATTCTGCCGTAAAAACATTTGATATGCAACAAGGGATCGCGGAGTGTGTCCATTATTTTTTTTGTTTTTTAGAGTGACTTGTGATTATTTATTATCAAAAGATAAAAGCGGGCCCGACTAGACATCAAAATATGAAAGAATCATCAAACCAGGTATGTGCAGAAACCTTGCGTTATTTTCTGTGTGTTGGTTGGGGCATCGCGATTTCTACCGAATTACAAGTCTTCCTAGAACAGAAAGATAATCGAACTCCCATCTCTGACCCATTACGGTAACAACCTATAGCATCATCATGTAGTACCTATGCTAGTGTAGTGGCATTGGGTCTTACATGGTGACAAGATGTGAACGTAATATTGTAGGTAAATTGAAATAATTTTTTTACAGGTTTGGAAAATTATTAACTTTTGTTCTATCTAGCTAAATAATTCATCTATGGTAAAGTTTCTCGTGAAACTTTACCACCAGTCTACGGCAGACGAAGGAAAGTAGCATAAATAATTTAACAATATAAATACTCAGACATTAAGAAATAGATAAAAGTATTTGTAAATTACCCAAGGTGTTTTCGTTCATTTCTCATTTTAAAAAATTTAAGTTCTTAATAAATTTAACACAAGAATTGTAAGAATTTGACCAAAGGTATATTATAAATTAAACTAAAACTGTTACAACTGTAAAGCGCCCCTGATAAGATATCTTACAAAATCTGCGCTATATAAATTAGCCAAGAATTAAAAAAATAAATTAATAAAATAAAATTCCACAATATAACCAGATTAAAGGCAGACAATGAAAATTAGCCGGTCATATTATTAAAATAATACGGGGTGTCTAAGGGTATACAGAACCAACGCAGTTTAAAATCATCACTGCTAATATTTTAAGCAATTACTGGTCCGGCTGTCATTCTGCCCATAAGTCAGAGAGCAAATCTGAAAATATGCAGCGAAATAAAATATTTGGGACATGTCACTGATAAACTAAATGATAAAATTGACAAGTGACGCTAAATGAGAGTACTGAGCGTGCGAGCCAACATTCTCGCCAAGATATTCAACAAGTGCAGTCCTCCGGTGAAGATGCAACTATTCCAAATATACTGCACGAGCTTTTAAACTAGCAAACTATGTACAGAGTACACACTAGACCTCATGAACACACTTCGAGTACAGTATAACCACCTATACGGGGGCTGATCGGCCTCCCTTGGCGATGCAGCGCATCAAAGATGTTTAGTTTGCTGCCTTGATGCGCCACAGAGTAGCCGGGACAAGTCACCTACACCAGAGATCTGAAAAAACTTTTGTCCAAGCCGTCGTCCAGTAGCAGGGCGTACACCTAGAGAATTTCCTTCAAGCCACTAACTTAATATCATGTTATTTATTTAGATGTACGCTTTTATATAGCAGACAGAGTATTGCACTCACCGCTCTGTTTAGCTGAAATAAACAAAATGTATTATTAATAATAATAACAATTGAGTATTGGAGAGTTGAGCGCAGAAATAGAAGGATTTATGCTGGCCATTCAGGATAGAGTCATTAATACTAAAAATTATAGAAAGCATATAATCAAAGATACAAATCAAATTGATGATTTCTGTAGAAAATGTTTGGCTTTTCCGGAAACTATAGAACATATTATATCGGGATCTTCTATATTAGCACCGTCCGAGTATACATTTAGGCACAATCAAGTTTTAAAAATAATTCACCAAAATTTGGTAATTAAACATAACTTGATTGACTGCCGTAATATAGTACCTTATTATGAATACGAACCAAATTCATTTTTAGAAAACGAATTTTATAAAATATATTATGATAAAACTATACTAACAGACCGAGCGATTAGTCATAATAGACCCGATATAGTTTTACATGACAAAATTAAAAAAATAACTTATATCATTGATGTCGCTATACCAAATTCCTGTAATATTAAAAAATCTGTTAGCGAAAAAATAAGAAAATACACAGATTTAGGAAATGAAATTAAAAAAAATTTGGCATTCTCAGACTATAAAAATATTACCATTCGTTATTTCGGCTACTGGCATTATACCTAGCTCTCTAATTAAAAATTTAGGCGTATTAGATCTTTCAAAAAAATTATATATAAAGATGCAAAAGTCGGTCATTTTGAATACATGTAGGATAACAAAAGATTTTTTAAATATTTATGTTGAGGGATCAGTAGGATTTATAGGCCCTGTTAGAAGTTCTACCGAGCCGAACCCTCTGATATGAAAATATCTGGAGTCGGTGAATTATTTTTCCATTTGATCTCTGGTGAGTTGACGTGTAGTTCTTGTATTGTTTTGTATTTATTTTGCTTATATAATGCACTTACATAATGTTGATTGACTAGATGATCATTTGTGGAAAAGTGTGTGGAAGAGTTAAGTTTTTCCTTTGGGGAAGATTTAACCCGGACAACAAAATCGGAAGTTAGAAATGGAATTATTATAATAAATAATAATAAACATTTTTAAAAAAATAGAGATGTTATGTTATTTCTCATTACGCTAGCATTTTTTCTCATTACATAATGTCTTTATAACTACAAATTGCCGCAGACAGAGAGTAGAGAATTTTATTGCTCTGTGCTGCAGATCACTTTTATCCAGTCTGTAAAGGTTTTTCCTTCGATTCCCAGATGAATATCAAGCTTCAAACGTATTTGTTTACAGGTGAAAAATAATATTGCGTTGTGCGTGAAAAATAGCCCACGATAGAAAATTCCATTTCAATATTCTCCTACATAGTACAAGACAACTTTTAAATCTATTTATGTATGAGATATCTAATTTTTATATGCATTGTACCTTGAAAGTAGAAATTTATAAAGAAAATCAATTATTTTATGTGAAGGTACGTTTCTAAGTATTTATTATATGTCTCTTGTTCATCGTCGTACATGTCCCTTTTAAGATAATAAATTGCTTTTGTCTGCAATAGAAAGGCAGTGTTTTTTTCATTGTATTATACCTTTGTTCTTTGTGTCTACAAATGATGGATGCATGTTTTTCCCCAGAGTGACAATTTGTTGAGTAAAGTGAGCGATCAATTTATTGCACTCTATGAAATTATTTTTTTTGTAGTCAATGTTCAATTATTTTTGACATTTCCGAAACAACCATTGATGCCTCGAACAAATTGGCTTGGTTATATTTATCAGTTTGCATTATTGTTTTCTGATATCAGAATGGAAATATGGACGTTAAATTAAATGTTAAAAAGATGGAGCCATAGAAGACACATTTGTATCGTGCAAACTGGTGCACCTATATTATGTAAATACTGAAAAGAGTCCAGCAAGTGTCCGGATTTGGTGGGACTATGGCATCCTCAACAGGGGTTTTTTGTGAGGCTAGTGGGGAGAGGAAAGAGATAAGGAAGAGGAAATTTGGAAAGTACTAAACGTTGCGTTTCCGAATGGTGGACTTTCACCAGTTCGATACCAACGGGCGTTTTACACGATGCTCCTTTTCATCCAGTTTCCATAGTTGTCGTCTTTTCATATAGATTCGGGATAAAAAAAGGACCTGTTCTATTTTGGAACCGATTTTTTTACAGTTAAAGATAGCGGAGATTATTTTACAACTGTTGTTTATAATTTTTTAGGGAAGTAACCATATTATGAGAAATTATTGCATAGGCAACTATCTGTATAAAATCATAAGTATGAAAATAATGATCATGTAAAGAAAAGATTTTTAATATGGGTAGTTTTCGTAATAGGGATCGGTATGAAAAAAACATCGTGTAAAACGCACATTAGAGTATATACCACGTTACAGGGCCGTATTAAGGATCTGCATACCCTGAGGCTAAGGCTGAGGGGTAAGCCTTACCGGGGGGTAATTCGCAACTCTCAGCAAAACGGAGGATCGGCCATCGAGAATATTTAGAAAAAATAACCTATAAAAATCACTTAGGTATTATTTTTTAATGATAAACTAATCTTTAACCTTGAATAACCTTGAAAAAATATAATATCAATACAAATTACAATTTATACAAATTGAAAATATCTCCCGAGTAAAAATAAATACCGCCGACGGGAAGGCATTTATTGCCGTCGGCGACATTTATATTTATATTTTTACTCAGGAGATATTTTCAATTTGTATTCATATTTCAGGCGACTAATGATTGCTTGTAATAAATTGTTATAAAAATCACATTTCAGATCAATTTTGTAACTAAAAACCTGATAAAGAAACATGTTAAGTATATTATCTGCAGAAAATTTAAGTACACCCTCAATATTTAGTTGTTGATGAAATGATAAGATAAATACGAAAGAATTGAAGAACAGAATTGAATATTTAGTATAATTGTTGAATATTAAAATGCTTAAAATTGCATTGAAAAAAAATTATAGTCAATACGTAGGTAATATAAATTAACTTAGAAACAGCCTAGGTTTGCACCTACACTTCGTGCTGATGACGCTACTTACAATTTATAATACATGTCTTCACAACTTAACTTCAAACAATTTATGGTGAGGGCCCCTTTTGTAGTGCGGGCTCCTTTTTTGTGCTTGCATATGGCTGGAGCCTTGATGGCCTGCGCCTAAATACGGCCCTGCGACTTATTCTCCCAAAGCTGCCATAGATACCTACGTATGTGGCTATAATGCATATCCGTGGAATCTTTTGAAAGCGATGAAGATCACGCATCCTCAACCCTACAGGCCTCTGGCATATTGACGGCTACATTCTTTAAAGATGGTGTCAGAAAATTTAAAAAAACCCGAAAAATTCAAATAAATTACATATTTTTATAGGTATCTGAAAACTATTAACTGTTCTTGAAAAGTGACAATGTACAAATTTTAATATTATTATTAAAAAAAAAACAAATATTTTTTTTAACGTTCCAATTTTAAAAATCTAACAAAAAAAGTTTTAAAAATGGCTCTTCTTACGTGTTTTTCGTCTAAACACTGAAGTAAAATTAATGATTAAAAAATACATATTTTCTTAGACAAATTTATTAGAAACATCTATGTTATCTCACTCTTTTGGCGTTTCATATAAAAATAATTCACAAAGATTCATAATGTTTTTTTTATCAAATTGTGGTCCGAACCCTTTGTTATAATACATGTGTACCAAAGATAATAGAATATCATTTCTTTATATAGAAAATAATAATAGATTTATATATATATATAAAAAAAATAATAAGAATAGAATATAATATCTAGTATTATTATATCTTCGAGGTGTACATTTTAATTATTCCGTGGTTAACTTCGATATTTTAATGTAAAGCTTGATTTTTTCCTTCTAACGCGGTTAAGTTAATTTTAAGACGATATGAACTGTTCCAAAAAGCGAACAAATTAGTCGGTCCAAATATGTATCTATATTCACTAACTAGTAATTATTAAGTGTTAGATCGAATTATGTGTCTACATTCAATCACAACTAACTATCAAGAATTTGGGATAAATCTTTGAAATTCCGGCAGTGGCCAAAATATTATCGTTAACCTTTAAGAAAAAAAAACGTGTAAAGAACCATTCCTTAGCATTTTTTATGCGAAATGCTTTCATGCCACATTAAACCCAATAGACGATTATGTTAAACGTTTGAAATAAAACCGGTGTAAGTGTCTTTATACCTTATTTTAGATGAGTTTAATGGAAACTAAGTGCGTCGTTTGGGACTGCAAACGGTTTGTGGAAGTCAATTAATTATAAAATATACATTCCTGGGACAAAAATCGAACTGAAAATCCCGCCAGTTCGAGACTAATGGACGTAAATACCAGCGGGGGCAACATTATTCAACTTTACTTAGCCTAGTAACGAAAAGAAGTCATTTTGCTTAATCAGTTAAACGGAAAATGATCGTTAGGAAGGAGAGGAGCGTAATTTGCAACTATTTCCCTTCAACATATCCACCTATCTAAAAAGGCGGAAAGCATTTTTGATTATGAAAAAAATATAAAATTTCTAAGGGTTTTTAGAAAATAATGTAGGGTAAATGCAGGAAATCCATTGATGAAGGACCGAACTTGGTTGACGCTAGCAAAAAAATGTCCAAAGAAGCGAAGCTAGCAGTCCACAATGGAGTGCTGGTACCTACCACGATGTGTGAAGAAGAAATATGAAAGTAGACTGAATGCTGCAGAAGTGAGATCCTTAAGATCTACGGGTCGTAAAATCATTACATCCCATACAACTAAAACGAATTTTCATTTTAGGGTAGTCAAAAATTTAAATGCTTCATTTAAAAATTTTACAAATGCAGTCAGTTTCCTTGTATAGTTATTAAGGCAAATCAAAAGGTTTTATTTAAAAAATATTCCGTTTTAGCCGTGGCTAGCGATCCCGAATATTTACCAAGGTTATTTTTGTGACAATATGAGAATGCCAAAACTGAGTTATTTGGCGTTCCGTTCTCTCTGCCTTTCTCTACGAGGTACCAGCGTGGTGGTTAGTGAGTAAGCTAGTTAGAGAGTTAGCAAAGAAAACGCACATCACGTATTTTGGGTCACGTGCTGAACAAATTAATTAGATTTTTCTAATTTGAAGGTTTTCTTCACACTAAAATAAATTAAAATCTATAGTTTAGACACAGTAAGAGTAAATTTATTTTCGCATTGAAATACTGTTTATTAATTAATTTATGTATAATTAATTGATCTGTACCTTTAAAGTCCTGGTTTCAATTTATTATTATCATCCTGAGTTAAATTATCGCGTGAAAGTCGCTTATACTTTCTTCAATTATTCAATATTACAATTTGAGGTTTTACTCGTCAAGTTATTACATAAATAAACAAATTAAAATGAACGCTAGGACTGCATGAGTTACTAACAAGTGTAATATATAATAGTGCTCCTAATACTGTATAATAATACGTAATTAAATACGGTGAAATAAGTTAAAAATATGTGTTTTATAGATCATACCTCCTTTAGATTCAGAAACGAAGTTCATCCCCACAAAAAGTGAATACAATTCAAGTGCATCATAATTGTGCATTTGGTACATTTCCCATGAATTTTTGTCAAAGTTTTTATTGATAATTTATGGTCACCCGTCGCAAGCGAGCTCTGTGAATATCAACATTGAATTTTTAAAGAAGGGCGGATTATAATAAACCGTCTTTAAAAGTAATTAAGGTCAACGTTTTTGCTAATTGAAGGCATAAAAGAGTTTCTCTTTCTACAAAAGTCTAGGTTCATTAAAAATATTTTATTCTGTATAAAAAAGGTAATCTTCATTATATAGGTAGGTATTCAGTAAATTCATAATACTCTTACTTTGATATTTTTTTTTTAAATTTTATTTTGGATTAAAATATAGTGTTTCAAACAAAATAAAATTGTTTCATTTATTTTTTATATACGTACTCATAAGAAGACTAGTACATGAGGGTCTCACTCGGTTATATAAAATATTATGTGTAGTGCTCTATAAATAATAATCTTTAAAAAATAGTTTTACACCTTAGTACTACATATGAAGGTGAAGACACTTCAGTATCTGACATAATCACTTTTTATGAAAACAAATAAATGCTTTCCTACAAAGTTAGCAGAACAATGTCACTAATTAATTAATTTAATAAAATGCTTACGCTAAAACAAACTATTTTTAAACTTCATAAATAATGTAACAGTTTTCGAAGTAACAATTAAATTATATAACGTTACTTGCCATAGTTACCGTAATTTGACCAATTTTAAACATAAGACAGTGCACTAGACAGTAATTAAAAATCACGTGTTTTTGTTTTGACAATTTTATCACTTAAACATATTTTAGATGCTTCAATTAAATACTGATAGTACAATACATTTTGTGTGTTTTTATAAGCACAGAAAAAAATATAAAGTATCAGGTCTATAAACACTGTTTTAGTGTTCAAAATTTCCTGCTTACGATCCTCCATTCGGTTAAAATTTTATTGTACAGTGTTGTAAATTAAGTTTTTTAGAAAGTGATCGTAAAACATTAAAATATTTGTGCCAAAACTTTGCAAAATAAAATTAAAAAAAACTTTTTGGCGATGTTGTGTAACAATTGTTTTTATAGATACAGAATTTTACAAGACGTGGTGCATTGCCTAAACAGGTTCGTGTTGTAAAAACGTGAAATTATTGTCTTTGTTATATTGAAGATCTACTACTGTTTTATTAATAAAATGTTACGTTCATACATGTTCATGACGCCATTAAAAAACTTTTATTTGGGTGGTTATGGGGTTTACACACCACTCAATTTGGATGGTTCAGCACTGTTGTATCAACCGTTGATTGTAACCTTATCGCATGCAACGCATCTCCTCACAGTACAATTTTAGGTTGAATTTAATTAGATTGATAAAAAGCGTTGAACCAAACTGAGTCGTCGAATGGCAGCACTAGAAACTTTAATACCACGTAAGTCTTTGATCTACCTAATTTGTGACTGCAGTTATCCATGTATATACTAGTATTCTACACACAAATCCAAAAGGTTTTTCTAAATTTTCCGATAAGCACTTTTATTACTGCTCCCTACAAAATCACTATAATTTCTCAACGTTTCATTGATGCTATCCGCCACGTAGATGGTCATTCTAAGACGTTAAACATAATCTGCGCTCACAGCAGCTGGTTAGGACATGTGTAGTACAATTTGAGACTGTTGTAGAAATGCAAAAGGTATCTTATTTTAGTTCGTTTAGAAAATTGAACATTGAGGCCAAATTTCGTCGTTGTCATTTAGGTATAATATGGTCGTGTTGCATTGTTTTATGTTTGTGTGAACAGGTAAATTTTATTTGATTAATTTGAGTTATTTTACATTTTATTCAAACAAAATAATACAGGGTTTTCCAATAAGAGGTTTTATTTTGATATGCAATCGTAAAAGATCAATGGTTTTGTTGCTTGTGTGGCACGTAGCGCCTTCTTGTTAAAAACAAACGTTGTCCAGATCAATACCATCCAATTCCGGCCATAAAAAATCATTAATTATCTCTCGATAGCGCAATCCATTCACCGTAACTGTTACTGCAGCCTCATTTTAGAAAATGACTTTTTCATTGACTCTGCTTTACCATAAACCGCAACAGTCACACTTTGAGGATAAAAAGGCTTTTCAACAATAACTCTTGGGTTTTCCGAGTCCCAGATGCGACAATTTTGCTTGTTGACGAAGCCACCGAGGTGGAAATGAGCCACATAACTCCAGATGATTTGCATTTGATTCACTCAAGTGAATTTTAATAATTTCAATGCGTTGTTGAAGCGTGTATCGTTCCATTTATATCAATAACGTAGTTTCTACTTGTCAAATGTTAAAAAAATGACAGCTTTAAAAGTAACATCTACCGAAATAACGGGCTATTCAAAATAACACCTCTTATTGGAAAACCATTTACATTTATACTTATAATACTTTCAATATAATGCTGATGAAAGACCACCATTCAGAATCGGAACGCGGCTTGAAATGGCTTTAGCCGTGCTTGGTGACCATATCCGAATAACCAAGTACTTTTCCTTCTTTATCTTCTCTATCGCCTTCTCCTCCCAATACTTTCAGCCTCACAATAGTATCACTGGCTCTTATTTTAATGTTAAATCTACCCGGCAATTTTTTTGGATAATAGAAGAACTTGAACTAGCATAAATGGCTCTGTTGTAAATAGATCTAATGCTTCATATACATACGCGAGCCGAACTGATGAGCTAAACCTTGACTTATGGGAAAGGATCAAGGAAACCGCAAATGACCCCGCAATGGTTTCGGTTTGCCAATGTAGAGGTACCATTAGAGGTGACTTATCCGACAAATGTAGGATAACGTTGGTATCGAGAAATGTGTCTTAAAAAATTATTAATTAATTATGAATTATCGAGGAATGTGTCTTAACTCTAATTTAAGACATTGCTGGATTGAAATTAGTTATTTATATAATATATCAAAAGCGATTAAAGTGAATTCCTTGAATAATATTGGAAAATATGTGTTGATATCTCAGTTATTTCAAGCGTTTTGCCGCAAATATTTTTTTATATTCTTAAGTTCCTTATGATTTGGTGGGTTTTTACATATGCTGGATTAAATCCCTAATCAGAAATACCTCATGCTAGACGTGATATGCGAACATATAATATTTTGTAAAGGTATTTTGGCACTTTATCTCTGCGTGTTTTATTTAATTTAAAATAAGGTAACAATTTCTATTCGTTATGTTAAATTGATGAGCTATTTCGGAAGGTTATACAAATACTTGTCGGTTGTCGGTTAATATATATCTTATTTTTCTAAATTGTTTTATGGTTGATGAAGATTACATATTGAATGAAATAAAAGTGATTTATTTATGGGGTGTTAAGCCTTATTGTGCTACTCCTTCTTACGGTGTCCATCAACATGGCAGATTTGTGACGACAGTAGTGCTGTCCGAAACAATGGCTAAATAAGCAGGTAGCGCAACGAAAAATAAATTACAACAATACTTTTGTAAGTGAAAATCTCAAATCAAACTGAAATTAAATTCGGTAAAAAAATTTCAGTGAACTAACTTAACCACAAAAAAAAACATTTTTACGCCAAATCCGGTACAATATATTTTTAATTTAAAATAACATACTAGTGATTTAACTGGAATTTATAAAAAAAAATAATGTTTTTTTAGTATAGTGGTTGATACAATCTGAACTTCCCTCCGTTTCAGTTTTCAACTCCGGGATATCAAGTTTTCCATTTCTATACAAAGCTATCGGAGTTTCAGAGTCAACGATCTGAAGTTCACTGCAATTAAAGCTTGCATTCTGCGTCAGTATTATACTTAATGACTAAACACAAAAAGAGAACATGTAAAAAAGATTTTTTATTTTGTACCACTGAACAACTATAATTTAGGTATGTGATTTGCATAAATAAAAAAAAAATTGAATTTATAATTTTTGAAAATTTTTATAAAATTATAAAATACCTTAAAAAAAGGTGGTTAATATTGTGGGATACATTGGTTTGTTAAATATAGGTGTTTTCATTGGTTTTAAATACTGTTCAGTATTGAAACAGTTTAGGATAATATCTACCATAATTTCCCGTCATATACTATCACACCTACTATCCATTTCCTCCCTTAAAAACAGCCATACCCACATTGGAAATAAGAAGATTTTGTTGCATTGTAAATTTTCGCAAGTCAGTAAATTATTCGCATTTGTGGCAAGCAGTTACATTCGTTGTGTCGTCGTGAATTAGAGTCGTATATGCCATTCACATGCTTTGTGCTCTGTTTTGCAAATTATCATCTTGTTTTGGAGGAAAATTTCACTCTGTGTATAGTGCCAGTTCGTCAAGAGCCATATTGCAGGGATTCATGGGAATTCAAGGTAGACTGTTTCCATCATTCAACATTTCCCGTGATTTTCAAACCCAATTGAATGTACTTTATATTTTCATCCTTGTTGATTTGGTTTACAGTCCATTCCGTGTAATAGAATAAGGTACAAATACAGTAAACAGTTTAAATGTTTCCGTTTGAATATTTAGAGGTATGATATTCATTTAATGGAAAAGCTTCCGAAAGTTATCAGGTTGTCCTTTTTCGGAGCTTTTACATGTGAATATTAAGAAATACACATTATTTATTGTAAATAACTGAATTGTTTTATTAACAACATTTAATATTTGTTTAAAGATAAATTAAAAATTTCAACTGACTTAGTATAATTGTTTCCCTCCATAAGTATTCTGGGCAAAGAGGAATACACATGGTAGTTAGTCCCAGAATTTCTAACCTGAAATAAATCCTAACTTCTAGTATTACGTTGCGGAATCCGAAAATAAGGTTATGTAGGTAATAATAATTGTAGCTCAATGGTCTGGTTGAAAATCCGTTTAATATCTTTAGGTTTTCTAAAGGTTTTTTAATGGAGCCTGCTCTAAGGAGGTGGCAGCGATTGATCTCGGTGCACCGAAGTGAAAGTAAAATTCTTTTGGTTAATTGGTGTTATTTCATAATCAACTAATTTCAAATTATATATATCATATTTGGGGCACGTTCCAGAGTGGAAGATATTCTCAGTATCGCCCTGGTGTAATACCACCATTCAGTATTGAAACGTTGCTTGAAATTGCTTTAGCCGTATTTGGTGACCAGATCTGTATAGACAAGACATTCCTCTTTTTCCTTTTCCCCATCTTCTTCTACATCTCCACCACCTTCAGCCTCTCAACATACCCTAATCGGGGATGCCACAGTCTAACTGGTTCCAGACGCTTGGGAGCAGTTGGAACTCTTGTGGGATATATTAAAAAAACGTAGAGTATAATATTATGAAGGAACCAAAAGAGTTTTGGGTGTAAAATGAAAAAATAACACATTTTTAAAATGTGACAAAATCATGCATGAAAACTGTTCATGTACTTGCTTTCATTATATTATATGTATGCTGCATCCTCCGAAGAAATCTGTACCTCAGGTACATACCACTAATGCAAGTACAAGAAAGTATAAGGTGTACTATTTGGTATTTCGTACTTACGTACGTACGGTATTTCGAAAACACACACAGCGAAATGAGATGGCCAACACTCTTCCTTTTCTAACGCTGTTACAGCTTTCAGAAACGTCATAAAGACGATGTTGGTTGTGACTTTGGAGTAGTAAATACCAGTGCCGTAGAATGAATTTAAAAAATCATTAAAATCTTATTTGAAAACAGGTGGTAATGGTTTCTAGGGCATTTCTTTTTAATAGCGATGTTTTTCAGAAACGTTTTTTTATGTTCTCTGTTGATTTGATCACTTAAATCCCAGATCTGTACTAGAGGTGGGTCCTATGAGTACTTTTCGTTACTGGGTACAATGAGTACAGGTACAAAAAAATACCGGTGACAAAATACTCAAAAGTATTGATTCATAATAAGTAATTCTAATGAACTCGCATAAATTCTGCCCACATATTCTACGGGAGCTTGATTCCCCGTTTTCGAAATCCGTGCGGGGGGGGGGGTTGTTACAGAATTTCTGTAAACCATGATTCCCCACCAAATTTTTTCAAAATAAAAATTCCAATCATCAAAAATACCCATCCAAAATAACTATCAAAAATACCTACTAAAAATAACCATCAAAAATACCCATCAAAAATACCCATTGAAAATACCTATCAAAAATACCTACTGAAAATACCCATCAAAAATACCTACTAAAAATACCCATCAAAAATACCTATTAAAAATACTTGTCAAAAATACCTACCAAAAATACCTGGTAAAAGAACCTATAAATACTCGTGAGTACTTTGGAACCAGGTATTTTAGAGATCTGTCACAAGTACAAAGTATCGCATGGAAATACCCGGTACTTTTACTGGGTACGATAAATACGCCTCACCTCTAATCTGTACCAGGAAAATTGCTATTGATTATTTTAAGCAAATTTCTCTAAAACTGTACAGTGTCCAGTGTGGTTTCTATTATTACTAATTACTATCAGCAATTTTAATTTAAGTAATATATTTGATACTATGAAAGAATTCTCCCATATTTTTCTTTTTCCCTTTATATTTCTATTATCTTGAATAGCCTGGTTTCCATTTACCACACGATATTTACCAATACTGGCTGTTTCTTAATCTCTGGGAATTTAGTTAGTTAAAAGATTTGAATGAAAGTATGGCGGACAGACGACAATGAATTGGAAAAACTCAGAGACCGTATACATCCAGGTAATAAATTGGTTAATTTCTAGGGTTTTTTTTAAGACTAGCTTAATGATTGGACTTACGGTCGACTTTGCCCTAGCAGGCCTAGAAAATCTGTCTTTCCGTGGGGTTTATTCAAATTATTTCTCTTTAACGCATTACTTAAATCTCAAATGTTTCCAGAAGAATCTCTCCGAAAGCTACTAATTCACTGTCTACAAAAATAAAATCTGATGCTTACCACTAATTTTAAAGCTGAAAAACGTTTTTAAAATTTTAAAACCGTTTTACATCAAATATTTTAATGGTATGGTCCTGCTCTTACTAATTCTAAATATAAAAAAATCAGAAATAATTAAAATGTGAGCGTCGAGCAAGCCCCCGTTATTAGAGTCTTATTTCGCCTTAATATGAAGCTAATGGGTGCTATAGACCATTCAATTCAGTTGAGCGGTTGAATTTATCTGGTTAAGTGGATCGTAAAGGAGAATCATGTAGATATGCGCTGTGTTGGATAATGGGGCGTGGTTATCAAGTTGAAGGGTTGTACCGTCAGAATTTTCAAACACCGTTGAATAAACCGTAGTGTGGTTGGGCGGTTGAATCAATTTAATCAGTCCGCCTATGGATCTGTCGAGATTGGTTCGTTGTGAGTGTATATTTAACGAATAAAAATAAATAAAATGACAGGCATAACTAATTAATGTAAAGTTTTTACTGATTTTTTAAAAACATTTTACGAGGATTCAACTTGCTTGCGGGATACTTACTGCAAGCAAAATGTACTCTGATAGAGATCCCAGGACAAAACAAAGGTCTTATGATCCCTTTGGAGAAGTTCAAATGTATTGAAAAGGATGCAACGAATGAAAACGTATAAAGCTTTTTTTTTAATTATTTTAGTAACACCTTATCACTGATTTTTTTCGTTCCGTGAGCCACTTTTTGCCCACGTTTATCTTTTAATTTTCATGGTAAACTTTGCTATTGGAGCGAATTTTTCGTTTTTTTATAATGTAGGAGGCATGCTGAGTGTGTTCCCCGGAGGAGCGACTAACGAAATTGGACTAACCATCTCGTCATCGTTACGCAACACTCAACAGTTGAACCAACTAAATTGAATGGTCTATGGAGGCTTCGAATGTTGTGAATATGAGATTGTTAATTTTATTACCTGCTTTCCGATATTAATTCTAATTTTTCGTTTTAATTTGGGCTTGATTCAGATAAAAAATAATGTTTAACCTTTGTCTTGTGGATGTAGTACACGGTATGTCAATCATTATTACTTTGATGATTTTTTCACACAAAATAATATTTTCAGCATGATAACCGCCTTCATTATAAACAGCGTACCTCAACTAATGGGGTTCATTTATTAAGGGTTGGTTGACGGGCAAAAAACACCCACAAGGCGATCAATCAACGGCTATAATTTGGCGTTGAGAATATTACTTCACACCCTCTCAAAGCGTGGAAATTTCACTTAGGTAACTTTATGAAACATCACCAGCTGAGGGGGAAGTGGATGATTTAAAAAAGTGACGCGTTTTATGAACCGTTCGTGAATTCGAGATGATATTCAACACACTTTTTGGTAATCTGATCCTTGGCTGATATATAATCTTGACTTTTTTTTTCAAGCATGTCAGTATTATTAATTGATAGGCAGTTATTTATACCTCTCAATGATTTTACACAAGAAAACAATTTTGCTATAGCGTGGTTCTGGGGGATTTGTAAGCAAATTTATTTTTAACTAATACTCAAATGTTAAGAGAATTTCATTTTGCACTATTCATACATTATTAACGAATACCGTTTGTGGGACAACTAACTAGTCAGATACAAGATAAGTATTATTTGAAATGCATCAGCGTTTATTATTATTTATTTGCTGTACAAGAACCTTTAGTTTTACCTTAGTTTTGAAGATGATACGATGTCTAATGGTACAGTTTTGGTGCATTAAGGTAAAAGTAAGATATTTTTCTGGTAGTTAAAGCTAAATACAACATTACCCAATTGATATCCCAGAATAAGATTGATTGACACAGCGGAAGAAGATGCCACACGTCAAAGCATCGTAATCTACATGAATCATACGAGTGCAGTGTATTTATTCCTGACGTATTCACACAGTAGAAAACTCTTGCAGAGTGAGGATTGATCTGATACTGATTGCCGACCTCCAATTAAAAGAGACACCAGAAGAAGAATAATAAATTGGGAAAGATAATAGGGTACATGCCACAAAACTTTACGGCTGTCCATCGTATCAAATTCACTTTTGAGAACTACTTTTTTAGGATGTTGGTGGGGGTGGGTGGGGTCAGGGGGGGACATCTATGTTTGCAAGCCAGTCTAGGGCCTCAAGAGTCACCTCATCAATCCCGCCGGGCACTGAATGGATCGGGCATTCCTTGACCACACGTTTGGTAGTCTGCACTGCACCGCATTCATACATCCTTGAATTATGAGTGTACAATGGCTAGAACCTTATCCCATTGATGGAGGACCACAGTTTATGAGGCATCCTAAGTGATATCTCAGTTCGTTATGGGCATTTCTCATGTCAGCCAATTATCATTATAATATTTCCATATCTGTGGAGTGAGAGATAACCGGATAAGCCTCTATCCTTCCATCCAGAAGGGTTTTCGGAATTTCAGGTGGCGTGCATGGTGAAACACGACATCATTGTGTAAAGGTGTTAAAGGCTATTTTGCAGCGCTTGCTTGTATTTCTTCAGTGTTGCAATCTCTCGTCTGATATTTAGTGGGATTGTACCTATATGCAAGATGATTCTCACTGCATCGTCAAGACGTCTAGAAGCGTCTCTATCTAATGCTTCTTAGCGGCTCACTGCATCCCATAAAAATATGTGTATTATTCTCTTACAAAGTTTTACATCCGTTAACTAGCGTTATGCGTTTTCTCTCGGATATTCGATACTATCAATAATTTAAATACAATAATTTAATGAAATTAAATAATACCGCTGCCACTGATCGGGGTAGTTTTGTAACGACGGACAATAAACGAAATAGAGAGTTTGAACTTAGTCCGCTGTCTGACAGAGAAACCGATAATCACCCAAAGAAGACATTTCCATACAGGGTACTTATTTCTGAACATTATTATAAAAATCCTGGGGCTTGCAACGTAATTTTGCATTTGCATTCCACTTTGTATGAGAATGACTGACATGGGAAGGAATTCAATAGCGAACATAAAAATATACTCTCGGAAATAATGACGCATACTTGGGGTTTTGATGACTATATCAAAAAATATTTTACAAATGGTTTTGGCGTTGGTGTGATACTTTGTTTCGGGACGTAAAAGTATATTTCCAGAAAATTTTAATTTTGAAAGTAATGTCTCAAAAGTCACATATTCTTGTTCCATACTTTATGATCATAATTAACATAATTTACTCGTCTTCACAGAATGTTACAAAACATCATCGATTGAACAAAACACGACACTTTTTCATTAGTATGTGCCCAAACAAAAAGTTTTGCTAGATTTATTATTTTGAGTGGTTACAAAGCGTTCGTAAAAATGCACCTTTATAATTATTATTTGTTAGATGCTTTATTTTATTTGAAATGTGAGGGAGGCCATTCTGTTATCTGAGCACGTGCATTACGACTCGTACAAGTTTTTATTACATTTTTCTCTGGTAATTAAAAAGTGCTTTATTTAAAAAACTTAATTAGGATTTTTGCTGGCCAGACACTAAATTTAAATGCG
Organism: Hesperophylax consimilis; assembly: GCF_061612785.1. Taxonomy (NCBI): domain Eukaryota; kingdom Metazoa; phylum Arthropoda; class Insecta; order Trichoptera; family Limnephilidae; genus Hesperophylax; species Hesperophylax consimilis. The sequence goes on from NC_142846.1 coordinate 8,400,965, forward strand.
TATTAAAAACGGTAGTTGTAGGTAAAGAATTACCATATTTTTTTCTCATCCGGTCATGAATAACCACTCCTCAAAGATTCGAGGTATGAGCGTGGAACACGGTGTGTACCACACAAATTGGGTGTCAACCACTGAGCAGAAATTCAATAGAAATGTTATCAAAAAGGAAGAAGAATTTCGACTCCTGCGCCTCATATAAGCCAGTGAAGTTGATTTTTTATTCAAGAAAGAATTTCTGTACTTGAAAAAGATTAACTGTAAGATTAAATTCACCTTACTTTGTGCACACAAGTAGGTTAATTACCCTCTTCCACCGGTGCATCTTTTCATAATTACTAACTTAATTAAAAATAAAATATCTACCCGCATTTAAAAACACAATTCCAGACATGAAAAATTTTTATTATTTATTAACACATATGGATAACACTTTTTATCACAATGTTATTAGAAACAGATTATTATTGTTTAAGAACAAACAACGCAGACAGTAAAATCTTTTCACAGTAAAATGACACAAATAACTAACAATTGTTAATCTCAAAATTGGAACTGATGGCTCAAGAATTCAGACAAACGATTAAGTACATTAATAGTGTTATTTTAACGTGATGTGTAAAAAATTGATGAAATTGAACACAAAATCAACATATAAGTACAAAAATAATAAAGAAACCACTTCGAAAAATTATAAATAAAAGAGTATAAAGTGAAGAATATAATTTAAATAATGTACTAAGACTATTTATGGTATATTTTACAATCCTCTTGATTGTTTATCCACAGGGTAACATATAAAATAATATTTTACTATCGGGAATTTATTTTAATTCCATGTTTGAAATGTGACATTCTTTCGTTAGATTAGTTACATTAATCTTTATAATTAAAGTAAAATTTTGTGGTTTTTCAATTGTCTGCGCTTGCCTTTCAGTACTTTCATCACATTTGTTCAGTTTGCAGTTTTTTCTGTGTATTTCAAATGTGCTGTAAACATCTATTTTTTTACTTTTTCGTATAAATAAACCTGTTTTAGAAATTTAATGATATTTTCTTTCCAATTCAAAATAAACATTACTATTTCAAAATAATAAAACTTAAGTATCAAACGTGAAAAATGTTGTCAAACACGACAACCAAATTTATTACTTCCTTTTTACTCCAATCATAGAAAAATTGAGAAAACTCGATATTTCGAAATCAAAATCACTATGTTTGGGGAATTTGTCAAAAACTGTACCTACACTTTTATCTTTCTCGTATTATAAAAAATAATGTTTAAAGTTAAACCGATTGTTACGATAGCGGCGAAATATGAATTTTTAATTTTGGCTATTTTTAGGATTTTATTAATGGATTCCAGTATTTGAAAATAACTTGAAAGAATTATTATTTACATTTTTGGTTTTTAATGAGGTTTTATTATTCACAATGTAAATTTGTTACGTATAAATTATTTTTTATAAAATTAGCGACCGGTTTCGACACGTCCGTGTCATTAACTAGTTTTAAAATAGCTAGTTAATGACACGGACGTGTCGAAACCGGTCGCTAATTTTATAAAAAAATTTATACGTAACAAATGTACATTGTGAATAATAAAAACTCATTAAAAACAAAAAATGTGTAGAAATTGTTACATAGTGAATGCCAAAGAAATACAAAAAAATATTATTTATCTTTCAAACGTCAAAAAAATGGATTTCCCCTTGATAAAAAAAGATAAAAACACTTTTATAAAATATGTACGCCCGGTCATATATGACCGTCAAACGCCGAAGGGACTGACGTGCAATAAACAATTCTTCCAGTAAAATAATAGTATACTGTGATTGTTCAAGAGACTGCGCTAGTCGTACCTACCCTGTATATAGTTTACCAACACACACAACAAACGAGTTCTTACAACCATTTATTTACTAGTAGTTACCCACAACATTAGTCATTGTCCATCATACAATAATTTCATACGAAATTCGCCAGACTTGGGTGAGTTCACTGGTTATTGCATGTCGTTTGTTGAATATAGATTTTTAATGGCGATTTTAAATTGATTCAACTTTTTTATTTGTCTTGTTTTGTAGGTTATTTTATAATTTAGGTACAAAATACCTGAAGTTTTTTTTTCTAAATGTAGTTATTATTTTGCGCTTCAGTTGGAATTATTTTGATTAAATTCATTTTTGAAAATAGCACAGTACGCCGTTTTCACAGACTACAAACTAACTAGTGCATTGTTTCATCTATACCTTTAGTCTAGTCTCTATACATAATTTTCTTAAGATGGCAATATTTTAGTTTAAAACTCAAATATTGTTATTTAACGGGATGTGTAACAAATTGATAAAATTTAACACAAAGACAACATGGAAGTACAAAAAAATAACAACTTTAAAAAATTATGAAGAAAAATTATAAAGTAGAGTTTATAATTTAAATCATGTACTAAGATGATTTAGGGGGTATTTTGATAGCCATCCTTTTGATAGCTTATCCATAGGGTAACATATCGCACCTCCGGTGCTAAACTGTCACTTATGCAAATAATGTAATTTTTCAGGAGAAGCGTTTGAAAATTCGACAGCCTATTATGATGTATAGTTTTTCTTGTCTAAAAAATGAACTGGTAATTATTTAAACTACAACTTTAAACTTCATATCAAAGTAAAAGCAAACGTCTCACAACTTTGTAATAAAAAAATATAAACATTTTAAATTTACAACCCTCCCAGAAGTGACGTTATGGCACTAGAAAACAATTTACCAGGCAATTATGTCATAACAATCAAAACACGATATCATACTTTTCTAAAGTTTTATTAATTAAAAAATCAAAGCAGTATAACAAACTTTCTTAATTCTACATATAGAACTTTACTATTAATCAGACTTTTTAATCTCAGTCTTCTTACCATTTTACGAACGGTTTTCAGCGACGTTTCATATTAAATCAGTCATTGGTCACGTATTGTACCTATTTAAATACTATAATTACGGAATTAACAACAGTATCAAACAAATACAATTTCTTTTACTTATTATTATTTTTTTAATTGGCATTAATTTTGTACTAATTGGGTACTCTTAAAAAATCAAAAACCTTTAATTTATTGTCACATTCCCAGGAAAATCAGGGAGTCTTTAACACTGCGGTTTCAATAAACTTGTTTTCCTTGCAAGTGGAAATGTGACTTTATAGAATGTTAGAAGTACGAAAAATGAAATGAGAACATTGTAGAAACTTTCATAGTATCTTGGTATGATATTTGCCTCCACTAATTGCAATAAATCACGCTTTTTGCGTTCTGTAATTGGTATTTTTGAAGTATATGCTTGCTTGAAGGGAATTTCATCTATTCTTTGGGCGTTGCCTCTACTTCCGCGTAAATTTTTTCCTCTTGGTTGAATTATAGCTTTTGCTTCCTCCCAGTTTTCAGTTTTGTAAGTTGTTCGATATTGGTAATTTTCACAATTCTTTGTGAATTTAATGCATTTAATATCACCAGTTTTGATTACATCTCCGTTTAAATTTTTTGCTATATTGAACTTCATGTTTTCCTCGAGTGACTTCAAATCAAAGAAATCATCGTAATTCATTTCTTTTACCACAAATGGTTTACCAGTCTTTTTCGCCCCACGAATCAGTGATATGTATTGGTCGGGTACATAAATAGATCCAGCATTTTTTGCTCTTGTTACAGTTTTTTCAATAACCGAATGCGCTACGTCGCCTTCGTTTTGCGTATGACCTCGAATCAAAAAGTTATGTTGAATGGAATTAATGTCAAACTTACTGACTGCATAATAGTACATCGCAAACACAAACCTGTTCTTTTGTTGGCCACAGCAATTGTAGGAGTAAATAATTATATCGCAGCCATGACTTTCAAGTGCAATCTGCTCCAGGTATTTATACACACACGATCCTATTTCTATGGCTCCTCTATTGCCCAAGCCTTCGTGCCAAAAATAACAGGTTGTTTCTTCCTTTTTTGCATTAGAAATTATTAAATTATAACAATTTAGTGTCGATTTGTAATAAAAAGCTTGATTTGCCAACAGGACAGGGTAACACTGCTTGTAAGTCATAGATGAAAACAATTGTGTTGGTGTCAGGTTCATGACACTTTTTCATATCCCTGTCTTTTTCAAGTCTACTTAAATTTTTTTCTTCCTGATGTAACTTGAACCTGTCATGTAACATTGTCACAATTGTTAATCGAACGAAAACTTTGTACCATAAAACATAAGGATTGGGGAAACAATGTCACTACGTACACAAGTATCTTTATTGTTTCAAGAAAAAAATGTCACAACAAACTTAAGTGTTGTTATTGCTGCAAAATCATAAAAATGAATTGTCACAATTACCTTAGTGGCGTTGTAGCTCCAGGAGACTGCTATTCGTACGGGGTGCCGCGCGCAACTAACCAATCAAACGTTGTTTCTCCCAGTGGAGGTTAGATTTGCACCAAAACCATAACGGCATAACTGCCCTCACGCGGAAATTATACGCACTACACAAGCGACGATGATACACCAAGTAAAGAGGTACATTAGTTATTTTTTCTCATACTCAGATCAATTTTGACAAAACTTGCATAAGTGACAGTTTAGCACCGGAGGTGCGATATAACTACTTGCAATAGGTAGATAACTCTATAATTTATACAGCAAAACTTATCCGATATATAGCCAGTATTCATGGGTTCGAATACCAAATCGTTAACTCGGACTTTATAAATACATTAATCGTTAATCGAAAATATGCGTTATCCTATGGATAAGCTATCAAGAGGGTAGTGAAATACCTTCTTACTTTAGAAGAATAGTTAAACTAAAGGTAAATAGGAAGCAATCGTAAATCGGTTGCTAATTGGAATAGTAAATAATATAATTTTTTCAAAAACGTAATTTTCAAATTTGTTTTGTTTTTTGCTTTTTATTATATAACATAAATCAATTACGAAATCCTGTGTACTATTTACTTTCTGTCACTATATTGACCATCTGATTAACGATTTTTTTAAAATATTAAAACGATCTTATTTTGTAGTGGAGCCAAACTATTGTGCACCGGATGATGACGTCACCATAATTTTCAACTCTACGAAATCTCGATCGGATTCAGATGAGGTGAGAGGCCTTTGGACCTTTGTTTTTTGTGAATTTAAAAAACGATGTATTAATAATTTTTTTTTTCAAGTAATTACTTAATAATAGTTCTGTACAGGGTATATGAACTGGGTGCATCAGCACATACCGAAGTAGTACAAACATATTTGTTATTTTTTTCATTAAAAAACATTATTATTATCACACGACAAAAGTGGGGTGACAATAACGTTTTCAATACATTTGTGTAATAAAATGCGCGCATAATTTTAGTCACAAAAATGTATTATGAAATTTTTTTATATTTTTTATGATGGAATTCAAGTTTTTAATACAACAACAAATATATTTTTTTAAATAATAAAAATTGAAATCGAATTCTTTGTTTTCGGATACCTTCAGAAATATTCCGTTCATATGGATTTTATTGCTAAGTGGAAATACTCTGACCTTCTTTCAAAATATGGCAGAGGCTTGGGGAGTTAAATCATTTTGCATTAAAACGTCACCTACTTTTATCCCACATAGTCACCTACATAGTTACCTACATAGTCACCTACATAGTCACCTACATAGTTACCTGCATAGTCACCTACATAGTTACCTGCATAGTCACCTACATAGTTACCTAAATAGTCACCTACATAGTCACCTAAATAGTCATCTACATAGTCACCTACATAGCCACCTACATAGTCACCTACATAGTCACCTATATTTTTTTACTCCAACTATTATGCTAAGGAATTTCTGGTTAAAGTACATCGTTTATATTATAGGATGTAATCTGTAAATCAATTTAAAAAAATATATATTTTAAATAAACAATTATCACTTTCACTTTCCCAATTCTAACTTTACATAAGCTCGGTATATTTATTTAAGTATTGTGGGAGAACTTCCGCTGATTCGTTATTTTTGCTTCGGTTTCAGATAAGTGACCGCATTGATAACATTTCGCAGAAATTTAGTAGCTAGTTTTCACTCATTTGTAAAACAATCGTCCGTGACTAGATTTGATGAGCCAGGCACTTCTCAAACTTTCTCTTCACATTGCTTCCTTAATTTCTTCTCCCGAAAGCTTCAGGTTCACAACATTCTCTTCGTGTTTGGGATCCTGTTACCCTACAGTTGTAAGTACTTTTCAGCATCGCCATCGACATCATCTATGATTATTGAAAATTAAAAAATAAAATAATGCACATGTGTTATTAAAGAAAAAATTATAATATTATTGCCACCCCACTTTTGTCGTTTCACGTAATAAAAAATAATACAAAATCATGAAGTTTCATAATTTTTTTCTTCAAATTGCGTTCGAAATCTTTGGTTTTTATTGAGGTATACGTTTTATTTTTCTGTGATTATTTTTTTAGATTTGAATATAAAGCATCATTTTTTTCTTTCTATCACCATTTAAATGATGTTTCTCACCATGACAGTAGAGGAGACACAACAATTTCTATGATACCCATATCCAAAATTTTCCCAAAAGCAAACAAACTCTTTCAAATTCTGTGTAATATTTCATATAAATTCTGTGTAGTATTTCATATAATTTGTGTTTATCTTCAAACCAAGCCACATGCTAAAATTAAGGTGAAAATCAGTATTAAAGTCACTCTCATACTTTCGGTGAGATGATGCTAATCTAAGAACAGTTAAAATGATTTTTTTAATACTATTTATCGCGGCTTTAAGCCAAAATTGTATTGGAATCCATTACAACACAATTTAAGTAAAGATATTTATACTTTAATAATTATTACTTCGGAAACCACGGAATCTTTGAGAATAACTGAACCTAGTAGATAACTAAGTATGCGGATGCATATAACATCACTGTATGAAGTTTTACAAATTAGTTTGTACGCAACAAGTTTAAAGCTAAGTGGTTTCCCACAGTTGCGTACAAAGTAAATAGCTTTACTTATTAGAAAACAGATTCAACCACATAACATTTTATTTTATTTATCAAAATAATATATCAACCGAAACATTTTTTTTTTAAATCTAAAACTTTTTAACAGTGTTGTGTGGAATGTTTTTTTCAAATTAAAGTACCTACATATATATGTAATGAAAAGTTGATTCAAAGTGTTTGACAAACCAAGGCTTTTCATTATAAGTGTCGTAAAACAGTTTTTTGCGTCAACAGCAATTGTGTATTTTTGAGTTTAAAACATAATCATGAGGAGTTTGGTGAAATTTTGTTTGTATTGCTTCATCTTGTCAATGGCATTACTGCACGTAGAGGCAGCAATACAACTCTGGGAGCAGGCGAAAAAAGTCATCACTAATTTGTTGATAACATATGTGAAGTCTGTCGATGAAAAGGCTAAACAAATCAAGGCCCAAGAAGAAAATAACGAAGATCAAATTCCTCAAAGCCGGACGCAAAAGGAAGTCAACAATTTCTGGTTGACAGTGCTAACTTTTGTTCAGCAAATTATATTCGGATATGACTATGTGTCTGAATAAAGCTTAAAGTAATCGTCACACAAGTACAGCGAAAAGATGTTTCAAAATAAGCCACAAAAAATAATGTACCAGTTCTTCGTGTCAAAAATAGTATCAGTGTTATTCGAATAAAAACATCATTAAAAAATAATATAAATGAAAAAAAAATACTTGTTAAATTCTCATATACAATTTTATGTCAAAGATGTATTTCGTTCTGACGTGGATTATTGTTTCGTAAATTATATTATATATTATTTAATTTATTTATAGGTTCATAAAATAAGTAAATATTGAGTTTTATTAAACTTGACGAATTCCGCTGCATGCAAAGATTGTTTAAAAAATAACATTTGATTTCAACTTAAATATCGAATTGAGACGACTATTTACGTCAAGGGTTTAATTACATGCAAAAAAAATGTTTTTAGGGTTTAGTTTGGGTTATTTTAATATTTTGTGTGTATTTCCTAACCTTCAACCCAACCTAACCTAACCTCCAAACTTACCTTTGATTGAGAAAAAATCTAACTTTGATGCTTCTTTAACCGCCATCTCCCACTATATATCTAGATATTTATAAGTAACTAAGTTGAAACCTTGTGTACATTTTTTGTATATTATGTGTATTATGTGCACTAGACTTGGATAGATTTATTTAGTTTAATATTGGTAACGGTATTCATATTTTTACTTAATTGATTAAATATGCGTATTTTTATAAAACTTAATCTTTTACTTTTCTGAATTCCTAGTTTCTAATTCAATTTGAACTTAACATGTAGATGGGAGAAGATTGGTACATAAATAAAAAAAATACTGATTAATAATAGTACGTCGTTGTTTTTTAGTTTTTAGTTACTTAACGTTCATAGTTATTTCCAACAGCTTTTTGCAGTTTTCCATTGTACACATTTATTAATAATTTATAAGATATGAGCATGTGCATGTCTAAATTTTACGTTTTTTTATTGTAAATAAGGATTTATTCAAAGAAACAAACAATTTTATTTTGGATAAGTTTTATTTTAAATGTTTTGTGTTTTTGTCGAAGTCATGTTGTACTCTAATTACATCTAGGTACCTATAGGTAAGACGTTACTATTATTCATTAAGACATTTTTTTTATATTAAAGCAAATTAATACATGTTTTCCTGTATTGCTTATCCCTGTATTCAATAAATGATTTAATTCATGTAAAAATGGTTATTTGTCACTTCCTTCCTCTAAGAATTTTGATGATTTATTTATTGTTTTAATGATGCAGCAGTGAAAAGCAAACAAAGTGAACTTTGACATTTAATACACATTTAACCGCAGGCGTTATTTCCTTATGTGTACATGAAACGCTTTGTACGAATCATTAACATTGTAGTTAGTAATTACGATTTAAGCAAATAAATATTTCAATATTGATGAGAACGCCGGTACACTTTTTTTAGCTAGTTCAAAACAGTTCAGCACGTTATGCGGGCTTCACATAGACTAGCCATTGAAATAATAATGTTTGTCGTCTTAAATATCATAGGTTATTTGACCCTTAGCATTATTTTCCATCTCCACTCACATTTAAAAAAAATAATTTTGGGAAATCATCAGATGAATTTTATCAGTTTTTAGAAGTGTGGTACATAAAAGTATCAAAAATACAATCAATAACAGATTTCGGTCTGATAATTCTACGTTTAAAAACATGTACACAGAATTAGTTACAAAATACAAAAACAAAAACCATATAATTATAATATAATAAGAAGAACCGAAGTATAACAAACCAAATACATTATAATATAAACAACAACAAAGAAGTTACTCATGACATGTCAGAAGAATACTATTTTATGTACTTTTTATATATTCAATTAATATACTTGTCAACAGTTTGTTTTGTGTACATTAAACAACTTCGAATAGGACATTAGAGTGTGTAGTGCGCAGATAAATTGAATCGAATCTTATTTAGCAATTTCGGGTATTGAATATTATGGAATAACGCATTGATGTGATGTCTTCGTACACTCAATTTCATTTTGCTAAATATGTTTCGTCGTCAATGGCAGAAGTTTTAAACATCTCACTAACCATGTCTCAAAGGGTTAAATATTTCCAATTTATCGTATTTATTTCCTTTATTTTCACACAATGCTTATTGACTATCTTACAAAAAACGAGTACAAATGTTGTAATATCTGCTTAATTATATAAACAATTTAATTTATTTCAATATTTTCCTCTTACTTATATAAACAATTTAATTTATTTTAATATTTTCCTCTTACTTATATAAACAGTTCAATTTAATTTTAATTGGAAACATAAAATAAGCATATTCATTGATGACCAACACAAGTCATGATTAACTATTTATAAAGTGTGATAGGTATGTATATACTTGAATAAACACAATGAAATAATAAGTCCCAACAAAACTGCCTAAGAGTGAATGAATCATCAGAATCATCAAACATATTCAGGTTTTTCTTCGAAGAAACATGCAAAGTATTGCATAATGAAGGCGGTGCTCTACTTGGATATTTTTGTGGTTTGTTTAACTGTTAACTGGTCGAGTGCACCTGAAAATGACCAATTACGAAGCGAAATAGAAATACCTGGACCTACAGAAACGAAAGAAGATTGCAGAAATAAATAGAAAACAAAAATGGGAAGAAATCCGGAGCGGAGACAAAATACAGAAGCATATGAAAATACGGAAACGAGAATGAATTCAAATCGAAGACAAATCAAGAATTCAAATCAAGAAATACTACGAAATGTGGAAAAAAGATTATTCGGGAATGGACAAGGAATACAGAGACGTACGAGAATACTGAAACTATAAAAATTACAGAGGGGGAGGGTGGAGATGCTAAAACACTTAGAAATATGCAACCGAGAAGAAACACGGAAAGCAAGAGCAATACAGAAACGCACGGAAACACGGAAGCAAGAAGAGAGGCAAATAAGGAAAAAATAAGATGTCCGTGGTGGAGAGGGGACACAGAAACATATGCATCAGGGTATATGAAAACGCAAAAAATTACGGAAACGTGAAAAAGCACAGAGGGTAGGGGAAATACGCAGGTGCGAAAAAATGCGGCACGGAGCAGAAATACAGAACAAAGATCTTAAATAAAGTACACTTCACGTATAGATTTGTTGAAATTTCTATACAAAAAAAAATATTTATAAAAATTTATTATGGAGGCTGAACTTGTGTCGTGCATTTTGTAATATATTTGACTGTTAGTTGTTTGAATACATTTAAAGTTGAGCGAGAAAACCTTTCAATATAGGAACAAAAGAAAGGAAAGAAATTTAAAAAAATGTTCACAAATACGGACTTGGGAATAGATACAAAAATACAAGGAGGGGAACGGAGAAAGCAAGGAATAAGGAGAAATACACTAAGGAGAGACACACAAACGGGAAGTATTGCAGAAACAAGAGCCGAGTTAAAACTGAGTTAGACCGAATTGTAGAAACGAGATGAGGAAATATGCACGGAAATTTGAACAAATGATAAAATGGATTTTTGTTAAAGCTTCTATGATTATACCAAAATTAACAGACATGGTCGTCAATTGCAGACACATTCAATACGGATCAAATTGTTGAAATGGTAGAAAATACATGATTAAGATGGAGTTTAGACATGACGAAAATATCGGAAAGAAGGGAAAACACAGAATTGGAGGATATTCTTTGTGCAATCCTCAACGAACGACTGATTTAAGGCAATATAATTATGTCAAAAGTAAACGAATCTGTGTCCAGCCTTATCGATGCCATAACAGACACAATAACGAAACAAAGAACACCACAACCGTTTCCGTATATTTTAGTGTCAAGAGAATCAAGAACATCAGTATCGACGGATATGAACTAAGTTCGAAATCTTCAACAGTAATGTATAGGACATTATCATGCATTATATAAAATGTACTTCCATTTTGATTTTCTTAATATTTGCTACATAGTTTGGCTTTCTTATATAGGTATTTGTTAATTCTGATTTATAAATTTTAGTTTACATTCATTAATTACTTAGTTGCATATCTAAATCAACCTTTCTGCATTTAAAATGGTCTGTTTTTTTCATTATTTTCTGCAAATTCTGCAATATATATATATATATATATTTATATTTTTTTTATAATATTGATTACATTTTATGATTTTGACTGTCCAACTAGGAAGGATTCCCGTTTCAGGACAGTCAAATTTACAGGTTTCAAGTTATCCTAGACGAATACAGGATTTAAGACTAGCTAAAATAAGTATGTTCAAACGAAGATACATAAAAAGATTTTCACGGCCAAAAGTATTTTTGCTATTTGTTTTTGGGGTGTTATGCCGTGTTTCGCTAACTCCTTCTTTAGCCAACGTTATAATAAATAACACATCTGCCCTGATGATGGACACTGCAATACTGTCCGAAACGTTGGCTAAAGAAGGAGTTAGCGAAACACGGCATAACACCCAAAAACAAATAGCAAAAGTACATAAAAAGATACATAAAAAAGATACATAAAGATACATAGAGGCGTTCGTGATTTCAAATTACATTTTTAGCATCATTTCGGAATCAGTCCTGCCTAGATCCAACAACCATTTTGTCACTCTTGGACTGAAGGATGACAATTCACACAGTTTCAGCTGAGAGGGGATTTTATTATATATTTTAGGACCGAGATATGAGAATATTTTTTCATAAGCCGCTCTATTGCTTGTTGGAACGGAAAGGTCATTCCTTCCCTTACTTCTGGTTTGATGTTTGTGTTCGGCTGTTTTCATTTTGTTTTTTATTTTAATGAACATGGATTAATTAATACTAATATTGAGTATGTTCCTTAAATAAATATTTAAAAAAACATCTGCAAGAAATTATCACAAGTAATGATAACCTCAAACGCAATTGAAAATTACCAAAAGAGTATTTTTATTACAAAAGTGAAATTTGGATTTCGGGCTAAAATGTCCAACAAAACTGAGCAATAGCAAAAGGTTTAGCAAATACCTAGTAAGAAATTATTATTATTATTTATTGCTTTAAATTTTAAAATATAGGCCTAATCTAATTGTGTCACTACGTTTGGTGACTTAGCAGGGGTGCCCAGGTTCATCAGGTGAGGTGTGTACTAGATACGCTTGCCCACCAGCTGCGTGGCATGCCAGATCGGGAGTGGCTAGTTGGGGAGACCCTTTGACCTCTTCAACTGGTCTTTCTTGGCCTAGGGAGCGGGAGGGATAGATTCATACGTCCGTCAGTCATAGACACTTTGATACCAACCTAGATTCCTACACATCCGTCATACCTTTTTCCTTACCAGAACTTTATCTCCTTTCTTAAAAAGACCCTCCACACAGCATCCCCAAAGATGACATAGGCCCTGAGGGATATTATTTTCCTCAGGGCCTCCTGAGTTAATGTAAAAAAATAAAACTTCTTTAAAAAGCGCTTATTGGATGGAAATTTTAATTTACGGACGACAAGTTTTTGTGCCGATGTAAATTGCTGATTTTTTTTATAAGTGAGCAATTTACATCGGCTTTTGCTAAAGCCCACAAAACATATTTTTTAAATTATTTAATTTAAAAAATATATATATTTGATTATTTTTGCTTAGTAGGTAGGGCAAAATCATTATATTTAATAAATATCATTAACTCACAAATAATTGCCAAAGTTGCCACCAACATAACGAAAATTTGTACTTTTTAATGGCCTATATATTATTATTTAAAAAACAAATACATACCTGAACATAAGCAAGTACATTTCGGTAATACATATTTACTGCACCTTTTGAGTTTAAAAAAAAACAAACACAGTTTTTTGAATGGGTTTATAAAATCGAATTAATATTCCAATCCTCAACCGATTAATCAAACTGTTGGAAAATACAAAACGGTGCCTAAAAATTAGAGTAAAAACAACAGTAAAATGATTTTCGAAAAACGAAATTTCTAGAACTTTCTGTTTTATTTATTCACTGATAATATTAATTTAACTTCCCGAAGATTTTACAGTGACTTGATCAAAGCTGCCAAAATATCCCAATAGATGGCGGTAGTTATATGGAAATAACTAGAGCCACCTCGCGGAATTTCTACAAACTACCATAAGGGTTTCATGAAAGCTTATTGCATATTCGGTAGAGTAGCATTAGGAAAAAAAATACCATTGGACATTAAACTAAGCTAATGGTGAATGCAAAAAAATAGTATTCGGTACGAGAATAAAAATTAATAATATTATTTAATAAATAATATAAGTAAGCATCCATTTCAGAGAAATTACTTTCACTTTTTCTTGCTTTTTATTCATATTTTTAAATTAACGTTTTAACCCCTAAAGCCACTGATATTTTGCAATGTACTTCTCAGAATGTTAGTCGATTGAAAAAAAATCACTGTTTTTGAACGTATTTCAAAATTAAATACTGTATTTGAAAGCATACGAAAGACTCATTCCAATTTATTATTACTAATTAACATACGATAAACAAATATTTTTAAAAAATTTACTCAAAAATACAACATTTTTTTAAAGTCGCTTACTGATGGTTTTCATTGTGAAAACTGTAATTACACTTCACAAGAAACTAAAAAAAAACGTATTTAAAAAGACAAATGTATCATAAAATTACTCTACTTCACTGTTTTTCGTTTTATTAAAAGAATTTGCAAACCTTGAAAAATATTTTTCAAATGCAAAATGTTGTTTCATTGAATTATTTCAATTTTTTCGGGAGTGACGATGATAATTTTTTGTATGCAATCTGAAAGCGCTGTATTATCTCTTTCTAATACTGTTTAAATCATATATCTCATCGTAATACAAAATTAAATAGCATAACTTCTATGAAACCGTGTTCAGCTGTGAGATGCCAAAAGTGATCTCCCAAAAATACTCTAGGGGTATTTGTTGTCTCCCAAACTTGTCCAAGGAGAATCAAAAGCATTGTAAACATAATACATAATTCATTTATTATTTGAAATGACATCTCTCAGTTGTCAGAACAGGTGTCAAGCCATTTTTGTATTCCCGTTTCCATTCTCAGGAACTTTGAAGCCAAACACTTGGTTCAGTTCTTCTTTGGACTTAGAGGACCCTGAGCCAAGAGACCCAGATCTGGACCGGCTAGTATGTGAACTTGATTTTCTATGTCTCACTGGTTTCGTGTCTCCGCTGCATTTAGCTACGAATCTCCATTCCTCGAGCAGTTCTTGGCGGAATGGTACCTGTTTTACAGAGAAAAAATATGAGTATATTTAGTGGAACAAAAACAATATTAAAATTTTTATGAAGGCGGTAAATTGTTGTGCAAGAATTTATAAAAATATTTCTGAATTATTTGGTTTTTAAAATAATATCTTCTATACGCCTGTCCAAACTGAAAAGCGATGAGTTATTTAACTAAATTTTTATTATTTTAGAAACAAAAAGTAGTTAATTAAAATAGTGTTAAACAGTTTACAAGGTTTAAGAAATTATTACAGGGATGACAATGTCATGTTTCCAAAAATATTTGTTGGGTGATTATGTTCATTTTACCGCGCGGGGTTGGTACATGGTAACGATTAATTTAAACATAAAGACTAACAATTTAACATACAAACATTTTGTAGTGTATATTTATAAACTTATGTGTGTGTATGTAGCTCAACTGTGCTATATATGTGAACATTTTTGTAAGAATTGTCTTATGTATGTGAACATTTATGTCTGAATTGTGTTATGTGTATGAACATTTATGTCTGAATTGTGATATATATGTGAAGATTCATTTCTGAATTGTGTTATGTAGTGGAAAATTAGCGTGAGTCCGCATTGATTAAGTTATGAAAAATGTTTTTCTGTAGGGGGTCGAAAAATATATCATAAGGTATACAAAAATACTAAAGTAACTCAGCTGCGCGAATAGCTAAAATGCACTGAGATGGTCAAACGTAATAAGTCTCAAGTATAAAACACTACTCGATTTTATCCATTTACAAGAGAAAGAAAGAGAGTTTTTATTGTTTAGGTTGGCTGATTATGCGGTAAGTATGAATAATTTCTTTTTTTTTGTATTTCTTTGGCATTCACTATGTAAAAATTTCTAGACATTTTTTGTTTTTCTATTTTAAAACTACATTTTTAAGTGGCAGAAATATGGGGTTTTATTTAGTTCGGTTCTTTGGTGGGAGGGATTTGAGGGAGGGGGAGGGGGTTGAGAGGGAAACGGAGGGAGGAGTCAACATAACGGGGAACATTGTCAATAGAGGTGATTTGCAAGGTGCTATTATTTTATTTACTATATTAATGCTTGAATTAATTTTTTTGTTGATTTCTAATTTTTCTAATGCGCACAAATTAAAATATTTATTAATGTTAGAATGTTTAAACTTAGTTTTATCCCGGTTTAGTTTTATCACGGACGTGTCGAAACCAGTCGCTAATTTTATAAAAAAATTTATACGTAACAAATGTACATTGTGAATAATAAAAACTCATTAAAAACAAAAAATGAATAATTTCATTTAAACCACATCAAATATGAAATACGTTGTACAATTGTTTAAAAGAGATAGAGAGATTGCAATAAACTTACGAAATATTGTGTATGTCAGGTTAAAAATATAGTATTAAGAATATTACCTTGTGGTGATAGGAATTCTTAATGATTCCATAAATCATTTCTCCACATGCCGTGATCGTTGCAACTATACATCCACCTACCAGAAGCACGAATACACCTCCCACATTAGCAATCCCCAAGTCCTCGGGTTTATCATCTGTCCCTTCGTCCTGTGATATGGTTGAAGCAGGATCAAACCACGTCATATAACGGTCCATAAGAAGAAAAGGTGTGGCAGATCATCCAATGATCCAATTTGAAGCGCAGGGGTTTTTTGAAGCGTCAAATGGTGGATCCATGACCAAGTTTTTGGTGGCAAAAAACAGAAGGGTGGTGAATTCAGGAGGGTCATGCAATAAAAATATGCGAAACTGGAAAATGCTCTAAATCAATCGCAGGCTAATCAATTTCAATATAATATATCTCCTTCAGTGCTACGAAATTCCGCACTGTCCGATGCTGTAAAATCTGTATACGAACTGAAAATAATATTTGACCAAAAATTTTTTGCTGTTGTGTTCGATAAACAAATTGTAAATGTTTTATCATTAAGTGATATCTGTATTGAGATTGAATAATTAGAAACCGTGACAACTTAGATTACAGCACCGGAAAAGGAATATTTAAAATGGAATTTCATAAATTGCTTCAATCGGATGGGTAGGTAATAATAATATCTTACAATTTGGAAATAGAGAGGCAAATTCATTTGGAAAAAGTTCAAAAATCTTCACTTAAAAAAAGCAACTGGATTTCTATAAGTTTAGTTACAACATGGGTAAAAATATCTACTGGTGGAGGGGAAAAACTAAAAACAACACAATGAATTATATGGAAAATAGGAAACAAGCAGGGTAACAAAAAACTTAATTTGAACAATCTGTCGATTCTGAGCTGTGACCTTCAGCAAAATCTTTCATAATTTAATAAAAACAACACTCGAAAATTCTAACTCGACTAGGTAATTATTTGTCATAACCTTGTACACAAAAAAGCAAGACTAGTAAAAAAAACTCGATGACCTTTTGTGATCTTGCATAGAACCAAATATCACAAGTCCACTGGATAACTGTGACAATAATAGCTAGAAGAGAACCACCAACTAATACAACGAAAACACCTCCCACGTTCGCAATGGATAAGGCAAGAGCTCCGGATGAGTCGGGTTCGGCACCCTAATATTTATATATTTAAAAAAAATTATCAATGTGGTCAAAACCGGAGGGGTTAGTTAAATTTTGTAATTAGTTGCAAGGGGTAGAAAATTACCGGTACAGGGGGTCACACAATAGGGTGAATAATAATCGATAGTTTACATACGAACGTAGTAGTTATAGATTTGTCGTATTGGAAATTACCAAATGTTTCCAACATAGAAAAAAATATATTAGTAAAATATGAAATAATATTAATAAACATAATACGATAATAAAATAATATGGATTATTTAATTAAAAAATAATATTGTTTTGTCAAAATAAGATTAGATAATATTTAAAAGTATGTATTTTATATAAAATATTTAACTGTCCAATAATAAAAAATTTAATTGACTGTTTTTTATTTAAAGTTAACGTTAATTTTTGTATTAAATTGGAAATAATTGATTGTAATACTAACGGAACAAGCGCCTCCGCCTCTTTTCTCTTTCCACCATTTTATTTTCATAGCCTGTAGCTTTCCTTGCTCCTGCAATTTAAGCACTGCCGTACTTAAGGTATTTCTATATGGAGAATCTAAAAAATAACAAAAATTAATTTGATATCCTAAACGTTTAACCATTATAGAACTATTTTGTCTTTAACATTCCAAGATACAATTTTGATTAATGATTATGAATGTGTTTTGATTTTTTAACATTTTATATCTTATAAATTATTTTTAAAATCACTTTTAACAAACAAAACATTATGGAAAAAAAATTTATAACAAATCACTTTTTTGATCATTATTTCTTTTGTTTTTTTTTTTAAATATTCCTGTCATGCTCTTTTGGTACTGAGAAGTTTTTCGTATTATGAGGAAAATGAGGTTAGCTAGAATTATCTAAGAGCCCCGTGTGAAAAATCAGACTAAGCTTTCTACTAGGCTAACATGAAAGCGGCGAGATGTTTTCTTTCACCGTGAGAGGTTGTGAATCAACCCCGCGAAAGACCGCCGCATGCAATCGTCTCCCTCTAGCTTAAAAAACTCCTTCAAGAATGAGAGCGACAAACCATTGCCAGTAAGTCGCTCATTTTACTTTGACGTGTACCTGAATTTCCCCGGAAAATACACACCCGGTTTTCTAATGCAGCCTGCGTTATGCTTGATAGGAAATCGTTCTGGGAACTCAAACAGTAGGCCAACGGAGAAACGTCAGAGAAGAAAATCATTTCACTCCACCAGGAGTACACGAGTTGAAAGAGTAAACCGCATTCCAGGGTTTTCATAGAAACTTTCTCCTACTAATGTATTCTCACAGTATAAAATTCGTACGAGATCGGGGGGTTGTAGTATTGGTAAAGAGCTTTAATACTCGCACCTTCTTCACTCACATTGCTTGAAATAGAATAGAAGAAGATAAACGATGGATATGATTTAAAGGGCGTGTGTTTTCTAAGGCCTGGCGTTCGTCTCCTTGCAAAACATTTATATTAGTTATTCCAAAAATAACTTAAAAATATTACAAGTGTTTCTAGATTTATAAAAAAAGGAGTTTCCGTCAATTTTTCGCCGCATTGTCTGCTACCCTAAAACATGAATAGATCGTGAACTACGTCATTTAATATTGATTCTTCGCAGTTTGTAGGCGTAGAAGGGCGTAGTCTCCGGCAAGTGAAATGGGCTACAGCGCTACCAGGCTCGCAAGAAACAGCAGGGATGAAGCGTGTTTACGTTTTCCACCAGCTATTTCGCGCTATTTAAGGGAGGGTGAACCGACGGATGTACCACACGGCGGAAGTTACCTTTCTTCGAACGCGAAGGGAAGGTTTCTACCGGGGTAACATGCGATGGAATCGGTTAAATAATATTTTTTAAATTACGTAATATTTATAATAATGTTTCTGAACATTATTTATATATTTATAAATAAATGGGTAAAAAATCACGAATTTGAGACGAATGTTTTATGCTATTTTTATGGTTTACGTGGGAATAAATTTACTTTAAATATTTTGGCGTAGATGCTAGACGTGTACTACCTTCGCATAGAGCTTCTTTTGCCGGTCGAAAAAGTGGCGTAGGGAGTCTTCTTACTCTACATTCTACCCGGGTTGCAGAAATGCAAGGAGGTGTTCCGCCCTAGCAGTCCGTCAACATACCGTGTCAGAAGAGCGTCATCTTGAGGAAAAGAGAACGATATCGGATAATAGGCGTCGCCGCCCGCTCCCCTGGTTAAAGGGGCGGTTAAGCAACATGGCGACGGAACATGCGCAGTGCGCACTCGTGACGACCCCTGTGCTAACAATGGGGGGAAGACTACCAGGAGCAACAGAACTGTATGAAACTGTTTTATAATAGGAAAGTTAACTTTAAAGTATTATACATTATTTCATCATAATCTGTTATTCTGGTGTAACAAATTGGAACAAATTAAAAAAAAACTATATATTACTTCTATTAGTATGTGTGTTTATCGGTAGGTAATAATTCTTACTCTTTCTCATGGCAATTCCATATCCTTTGTCATCTAGTAATCCTCCAACTTGTGTGACTTCGCATTCTCTTTCAATGATATATTCAATGGAAGTTGATTCCATTAAATAGGCGTAATTCTCTTCTTTTACCCTTAAAATAATTTTTTGAAATGATGGCTTGTTAATCAGTAATTAATACAAAAAACTTATTTGAAAAAAAAAATCGACTAAATAATTTACAATTTTATATATCAGCAAGATATCAGAATGATATTAAAATCCCATAATTGAACACCATGCTGCCTATATCTATGAACAACTTATTTATGGTTATAATGCTTATTTATTTATTTTATAAATTTATCATTTAATAAATACATGTGGTATAATTTTCACATGATAAATAATTTCATTCTCATATTATTAGAATATGCTAATGAAATAATAAAAATAAAGTTACAATACACAAAAAAAACATTCATACATTAAATAAAAATACAAGAAATGAAAAAAAAAAAAAAAATAAAGCCATCAGTAAGGTTAACGAAGAGACAACCAATGGTTTAAGATTATGGTTAGAAATGGTTTTAATATGATCCACAAAATTCACCAAGTTAACATTAAACATATCAATTTCACTTGAATATTAATTTCCCATATTGTGAAACCTCTGTATCAGAGAATTAGCAATGTAGTTGTGCTGCCGTGTTGTTGATGGGATATTCAAACACAACAGATTTATTTAAACTAAATAATTTATTTAACAACCTTCCTTCAAATCTATTGACGAATTTCATCTAAAATTGAATAAGATATCTAAAAGTATTATAAAAGTCCATATTTGTTATAATTTAAAAAAAACCTTTCACTCTAAATCTTTCGTTTTTTAAAATTTATTTTCATGTTATCATTTTTATTATTTATGTACCTTAGATTTAATTATTAGAGCTTGGATTACCCCCCAAATACAAGAGCCTTGTATTTTCAGGTAAAAAAGATTTCAATGGAAAACAAATATTCTTAAGATGAAAAAAAAATCGAATTATCAAATTATTTTTCGTTTTTACATCCACCTTCCTGTATAATCACCTCCCGAAGTTAGAGCACTTTACCCTGGACACCCTATATATTAAATGAAAAAAATTGTTAGGATTTTTAGTTTTTATTTGATTGGAACCGCAGAAATTCCATTCCAATGTAGATATTATATATTAGGAGAACGAGGAAGTTGAACTCATGCAAATAATATTACCCTCAATAAAAGGATATCTGTACCTTTCAACGCCTTCATTGTTCGAACTGGTTAAGCATTCAGGATGATCTTGCATGAATTGATACATTTTTTGGTATGTTGGATAGTCAGAATCCTGAAAAAAACATTTTTCTATTTAAAATCTTGTAATATTTTTCAAGTACTGATTACTATTTTATTTTAGTCCATTATTCGACATCTTTATAATGTCGGAAATATAACAAAACCAGTATATTAAAGGTAAATATATGACTGAAAACCGAACACACATAAACTTATGACTATTTAAAATATGAGGGCAATTTCTGGGCAGGGTCATAAATTTTGCGTTACCTCGTAGATATAAAATATTTTATAATGTTAGCTGAAAATTTATGCGACCCCAATATGTTGGCCATTTGATGGCCAACTAGTCCAACCAAACCTAACCAATTAGTCTGAACAATGCATCTGAAAATCAACATGAAGGTGAGGAAATCATGATGTAACACCATTGACCAAGAACACCCATACAATAACCCACAGTCCGCCCGCCTCAGAAAATTAATCCCAAGTGAGGAGGACTGCGAATAAACTACTTTTCTTTATATTCTTAAAATAGTCGTTCATAAAAAAAGGTGTCTAATAATGCAAGATGCCTCTAATTTAAAAAAAGTCTGATGTTATATGCAAAATTAATTATTAAATGTGAAACCTTGAAAAAACTTAAAGTAGAACCATCCCGTTTCGCTCCATACATGATACCATGAGGGTTATTGGCCAAGTCTTCGGCGCTGTCAATCAATGGTGTGATGGACTCGATGGTCAAGAAGGCAGCAAGGTTAGCGGTGTAGGAAGAAACTATGATAAGTGTGAAGAACCACCACACTCCTGCTATCATCCTGGTAGATATTGCTCTGAAAAGCAAATAAATTTTATCTCATTGTTGTTTTTCAATTGAGTTTTTGCCGAGGCGGAATTGCTTTGTAAATAAACTTAATTCAAAAATTCTATAACAATCTATTCAGATATTACAAGAATATTCACTTTGAAAATATATTCATTGCAAGGAAAAAATTTGATTGAGTTAAGACCTCTTACAAACGATATTAAGTAAATAACCCATAAATTTTAACGTCATTAAGAATCTCTGCCCACCAGGAGAATACCACCGGGCTGGTCAGTCGATGTTGTTTTCGATGGATACCCACTCACATAGCGATGTCCAATGTCTGCAAAGATATAATATATTGTTCAGATGCTAAAAGTACAGCTATAATAAGTTTTTACATAGGTGCCAGTTCTGATCCCTGCTGCAGCACACTGCCAACTGTGAACCATAGTGAGTTGGGCATGCTGAACTGGTTCTCAAGATGCTCTGGCTCCTCGATACAGGGATAAGGGTTTTGCCACTCCTTTGGGGCTATCCTGGCCATCACAAATAGGAGCACAGAGACGCCAAGATATGCAGAACCCAAGAAGAGCCACACCTGGAAATTGATGAAGAAATCAGTAATTAATTCCTTTGTCCTGAAAAACTACATTGTACATAAATCGTTGATGAGAAAGGTGGATTTTTCAACGGTGATCTTAGTGGAATATAACAAATCTAATGGAATATAAGAAAATAATAATGATAAATGAGAAACAGAAAATAAAAAAAGATAACGGTCCCAAGTGGGAATCGATCCCAGGATATCTTGTATTACCGGGACAACGTCTTAACACTCTACCATTGAGACCTTATTAATTTGTACGTCGATCTCATATTAAAAATTCAGAATTAACAGTACCATATTGCAACATATTTTAATTAATCTAAGAAAAAATGGTTTTACCACATTATTCTCACAGAAAGTATGCTTTTAATTCAAGGTAGGTTAAATTCACCTCGTTTGAGAATGGAGACATGAAGGAGAAAAGACTCGGCGGTTGCTTTGTGGGTTTCCTGTAAAGGATACTTATTCCAAGGTTCATGAAGGGCATTGTGAAGTCAACCGCACTTTCTCGATCTGATGTTATGGTGAGATCTGTGATGGCCAAGTCTGCATTCTAAAAGCATTGATTCTAAAGTCATTGATAGTTTGATACCAAAGAGACCACAAACTATTATCTTATCAGTTATAATATTTTTTTCGTTATGTCCATAGGGCTTTTACATATTACAAGTATGTATTAATAAATTACAGAAGTGCATTAAAATTAATATACTAATAATAATAAATTTAATAGTTTTTTCTCAGTTATAAAAATGGGATGTGCAACACAATTTATCCACAATGGTACTACAGCAAACAACAGAATATTACTAAAATAAGATATAAACAAATTGGTAAACGTAATATTCGTACGTTCAAGAGATAAAAAGTAAAAGGCAGAGAAAAAAATATAGATACTTGCCTAAAGTAAATACAAAAAAACTACATTAAAGAAAAAAGTAAGCTTTATGGTAAAATTAACATAAAAAAGTATGTTACAAATTACTGCAACATAAACGAATGTTATATTGATTTGTTTAGGTCTTCAACGATCAAGCTTCAACCATGGAGATGAATTTTGCTTATGTTATGAAAAAGTATAAAATTGTTGACGAAACTTACCCAATCTAATAGTTCTTTTACCATTCCGTTCCACTTTTCAGTTTTCCTATCCAGAGAACCATAAACTCCGTCATTCTGTAGAACGAAGGTATAATTGAAACCAAGTAGTTTAGCGACCTCTTGGATTACCTCAATGCCAAAACCTTCAAAGCGATCATTTCCTTCCAGTTTTAAACTAGAGTCTTTCAACATACCGTACGGAGGACTCTGGAAAATTTTTTTTTAAAATGGGTAGGTATTTAATTAAAAGTATTTTTTTGGTAGAACATAATTGTAAGAAGAGTTTCATCTTACCAAAGCCGTGAGAACAATGAACGATCTATTGACCAATGAACCATCTTCAGCAGGTATTTGGAATATTTGATTAGCTCTGGTCAAGTTGAGACCTTCGGTGGAGTTCCAACTTCCTATCTAAAAAAATCCAAATAACAATTAGCTAACATAAACAAATAATTAAAAAAACATTAACACTTCTTAATTAATAATAATACGAACGGTAGTGTTGACAGATACAAAAAAAAATATAAATTCGACTCAAAAGCGGCCCTTGAGGTACTCCACAGATGAATATATTGACTTAAGTAATTGAAATTTGTTTGATAACTTGCCCATAAAACACACGTATGTGGTATATACACTAAATGGTTAATTGTACTACATTAATAGTGAAAGAGTCTTCATTGGTATTTAAAGACTTCTCCATGAGACAGCAGTGCATCAAGCTGCGAGTTAAATGTGGTGATTAAATTAGTGTAAATATTTACTTGTTAGAATAACAACTTAATGATTATTAGGTACCTAATGTGTTTACCTTTTGGATGCCAACTCCCGAAAGCTCTATAATGTCTAGAAGAAAGTCTGTTCTGAAACCGGCATGGTCAAACTTTATACCTCGAGTCAGTCCCTTTATGTAATTCTGCAAAAATATTTTGGAATATAAATATTTAATACCAATCTAATATCATGGTCAGATAGTATGGTATTCAAGGCCTGACAAAAAATGGTTATTCATTCAGAAATCTTTTGAAAAGAGAAATAAATGTAATTATTGCAGAAAATCGTAAGATCAATCTACTAGTGAAACAATGAAAATAATTTTTAAAAATATTATAAATAATGACATGATATTTAATTTTACATTTTAATAAATTTTGCAAGCAATGCTAATTCGTTGTGCATGATGAGTAGAACACGAAACTCTAAGTTGTCCTTATTGAGATGAAGAAATGCGAGTCCTAGATAATTTTGACAGGATTTTAAGTACGAACCGTCTTCATATAGTTGATCATAGTAAACCCATGCTCCCAGCTATCATCTTGTTCGCAGTCAAAAGTCTGATCATGGAACTTGGTAGTATTGATTTCTTTTAATCCTTCTACGAAAACCAGAACTGCATCAAACATCAGGGCTATCTCAGTTCTAAGCTTCTCTGGAACTAGAGGCTCTGCTTGTGATTCACCTTCTTCTGCAGCTTTGGAGTTCCATAACTCTACTAGTTCTATGACATTTTGGTCTTCCGGGTCAATCAGTCTTATCCCTGAAAAATCGAAGCAAAAATTTGTTTAAAAAATGTATGGTTTCTAATCAAAATTCATAAACAGAAGATTCTATTTTTCAACCATCAATCTATAAAGTGGTACCATTTCAAACAAGTTAAATATTAAATTTTATAAAAATATTCTTCCTGATTTTCATCAGCGTTTTTTTCTTTTCAGGGTATCATTACTTACAAAAAGACATTTTTGCAGCTTTCATTGTTCAGAAAGAAATTGGATTGTTATAACAATACTAAGTCAGTTGCCATTACTCAACGAAGAAGTAAAGCAGACCAGTGATCAGAGATCAAAGTAGTCATAAAATTATACTGAAGTTTGAGCCTTTGAAAATTAAACGGTAGGAAGACAAACAATAATTTATCGTCATCAGAATAACATTTTTCAGTGAACAGGTGTTTTGATTGTTGATGAGTTCTTTCAGGAATTAAAATCCCTTTCAGAAATGGAGAAAACAATTTTATAAATAATAGAGATTTGTCAAATGACAGGTAAACAAAGAAAAGTTTAAAGAAGCCAATTTTATTTGTATAGGTACGCTCAAAGGGGCTTTACGTCTTAAATTAATCTGTAAACACAGATGTAAATAAACTCCTCATGTGATCGGTAAGAATGATTTAGTTACAAAGTTTTTAAAATCCGGTTAAAAACGGGATTGCAGATTGCAGGCCATTACCTGTTAAATTTTTAGTACATTCCCGATATATTTATTTATTTCTATACATACATTACAGTGTCTACCAAATTATTTACATTTGTATATTGCAATGCTTGTTCATACACCTGTATTTGTCTTGATAATATACAATGACAAAATGCAAAAATATTTGAACATGCACACATGTTCCGACATCGCGATAACACATTGGTGTTTTACTGAAAGTTTATCAGGAAACCTATCAATTCACTTGTTAAAGCCCTGAAATCTCTTTTTAAACCGGATTACAAATAATTAAAAGAGATTCTAGTAGAAGTTTTCTCTGTGTAGTATGAATATTTCGTTGTGTTGTTTGTTTAATTAGGTTACACGATTGAAGAGATTTGATATTCTATGAAATTACATGATTAAGTAGCACTTTTTCTTCTTTAGCCAACGTTTTGGTCAACGTTACAGTATTCATAATTCGGGCTGATGCGTTGATTGCGGTAAAGTGTGTGTTTTTTGACTGAACGTAGCAAAGTTAGATTTTAACTCGGCCTACTTGACCATATGGCATTTTTGTCTGTAGATTTGTTTGATATGTTCCGGTTCCGGTTCAAGATGGTGGCCGTTTTAACCTGTTGTGTGCAAAGTAGCCGACAGCCACGATAAAAAAAAAAAATCATTTGGTTGCATATAATTTGCTGAGAAAATTTTGATTTTGATTCAAAGAAAGAGAAAATTAGAAACATGCATATATAGATCAACTAGTTATATGTGTCAATTGGTATCAAAACTGGTCAACTCCACTTTAGGTGAATTTTCAGGAAACACCAAAACAAGTGCTGGATTTGACTATTTTTCATACAACAGCAGCTTTTTAAACCGGTTTCTCTTACAAAATATGCGGATATGACTGCTTTTGAAAATTAAGAACTGTTATTTTGTTAATAATGAACACAGTTCAATACTTAGTTTATTTTTTTTAATTTTGGATCTGACCAGTTTTGATACCAAACAACTCATATATATGTAGAAGTGATTCCGTGTTGAATCATCTGCATTTACTGCAATTTAAGTATAAGTGGGTAGATATCCAAAAGATTCAGTTTTATATATATTATATATATAGTTCTATAATTTTATATAAGAGCATAATATGTATAAAATTGGTAAAATTGAACAGAATTTTGAATACAATCTTTCTCATCGGTGTATGAAAGGCAATACAGTTGTACCTACACCAGGGCTTTTAATCAACGTTAGAAGGACGATGTATTAGAAGTACCTACGACAAAAGCAGTTACATTTGAAACAAATTACCTGTGATATTAGCTCCTCCATGTTGAAACGGCTCCATGTCCAAGGTGTGCATATCTGGGGTAGTGATGATATAACTGTGCTGGTCAGACATGATGCCGATCTGCTGGGCTTGCAGCAGGATATCGTGGAGCTTTTCTATGGAACAGTCGAGCACGAAGTTTGTGTCGCCGGACTTTTTCACGTGGTGGAGAATCGGCCTTAAAATTATGATTTATTTTCATTGCTGAACCATTGCATAGTGAAAAACTCGGAAATTTTGATTATTTACGCAATTTAAAGATATTCTGTCATCATTTTGGAACTTTTCAACACTGTTACAGATTTTACGGAACAACTGTTAATGTGAGGGTTTGATCTTATAAAGCTTTTCATAGGGTAAATTTGAAGGTAACGAAATAGTTTAATCAAAGGTTTAATCAAAAACTTAAAAAATAAATCATTGTTATTCAATAAGAATATAATTTGTTATCTCACATATTTCAATCAAATGGACTTAAGTTAACTCACAATGTACAAAAATTTATTCGAAAGTCAAATAGAAATGTTCTAAAAATCTAACCTGTAATTTCCAGTTCCATAATCTAATTGCTTGAAGGTAATAACATGGCCCTTATGATCATACAGCTTAAAAAGCTCACTAAGCCTTGGAAAACTGTCACTATTCTCGTACATTATTGTAAACTGTTTCCAATTCCAAGCTTTCACTAAGTCAACAAACACCTGGAAATAATAACAATTCTGAGATAAATAAATATAGTAAGTAGGTATAACCGTGCACTAACACAAATGAGTAGTTTTATAATTGGTCAATAAGATGACAAAATATGTTGGTTGCAGTTTTGTTTGCTGCAATTGAGCTTTGATTTGTAGAATGAAATAATGAAATAATATATGTTATTCTGCATACAAACTCGAGGAAGAAAGTGAGTACGTACTATTATCGTTTAGGAGTGTGGTTATGATCAAAAGTTGTTTATTTTCGAATAAAAACAAATCATAATTGTTATTTTCATCAAAGACGACGTTTTTTGACTTTTAGAGACCAGTTAAGTGCAAGTCATATGACATGTGATAATTTTTAACCGTCGATATAAATAGACATATACATAATATTATACAGTTGTAGGTTTAGTTTTAGTTTAGTGCGTAATGAGTAAAATGTTTGAATTCACATAGAATCCGAATACATTTTCGATAGGTCCATTAGATGCCGTGATTATTTTTTTCTCAAACCATCTAACTAATTCCTCAGACTACAAAGAAGAAACAACAGAAGATTACAGCAGCAACCTTCAAAGAAAACATTGACCGTTCGTTAGAGTAAACTTTATTTTCAAAAACATTATTAACTTATTCTGAGGTTTGCAAACCGCTATTTTGAGATCAATCAAATGTTCAGCTTAGTATTATACACTAATTTAATCTGACTATCTCCTGCAGAAAAAAAGATTTCACATGCAATCTTAATCTCATAACACAGCAATTAATTTATTTTTCTACTAAAGTACGTATGTGCAATAGAAAAAATTGTCGGGATCTTAAAATAAAATAACTAGGTGTGTATTCAAGTGTACTATTTATTTAAGTACCAAAATAGTTTTCAATTTTTGTGATACGTTCAGATTTTTATTTATTTAAACAAATGAGTTTTTTTCTTATATAATATTATTAGGTAATGTAAGCCTCATTGGGTGGTTACCCGTGCTAAGGCCCCCATTTTACAATTTTATGTGACAAATTATGTATGTAAATAAAATGAACCGTGTTGAAATTATCTTAAATTAAACGTTTTTAAATAAAGTTTTAAGAAATAAAGTAAAATAAATAAAATAAAATAAAGTAAAGTAATAAATTCGTATAAAAAATTAATATAATTTTAGATGCGACCGTATCTTTTTCTGATTTTTCTGTTTCAAATTTTTGTTTAAGAATCGCCAATATTGCCTTCAAATAATTAAGTATTACAGTTGAGGTTTTACTTATCAAGTTATTCTTAAAATAAAAAGAATATATCCTAGACTTGTAGAAAAAATCAATAGATGTCGCATATTAAAATAAAAATACGAAATCTAGATTGCATTTAGTTCGAGTTGAATCTTGCAATCATATATAAAGGTAGCAGAGGCTACAAAAATGTGAGTTGAAAAAATGAAGACAATGTTGGTAGATCTTATTCGAAGTATGATTAGTTATATGACCAAAGGAGAAAGTGTCCGATAAGCTCAGTTGGTAGAGCGGTGCCCCGGCAAGGCAATGGTCCTGGGTTCATGTTAAGAATCACTAATATTGTCTTCAATAATTTAATAAATTAAAACTAACTAAGGCAGTTATAAAAACTAAGCAATATGTATGTAATTAATGGTCCAGTTATGTAAAATATGTGTATGTTGTAGGAATAATTTTTATTCTTGTATGAAAACTTTT
This sequence comes from Hesperophylax consimilis, assembly GCF_061612785.1. Lineage (NCBI taxonomy): Eukaryota > Metazoa > Arthropoda > Insecta > Trichoptera > Limnephilidae > Hesperophylax > Hesperophylax consimilis. The sequence continues at coordinate 8,430,556 of NC_142846.1, forward strand.
TTTTAGTATGGCATTTTTTGTTCTTTAATCCATATCTTAATTTTGTTTGTGAAATGTTTTCGTCCTTTTTTGAGACGAAATATTCCATTCATTTGGATGTTATAACAAAGCGTAAATACTCCGATCTTCTGACAGAATATGCCTGAGGCCTGAACAGTTAAGACTTTTTCAATAGGACTGAGCGCCGCCTAACTACAGCAGTCACATTCAAAATCTGGCCGTTGGTTTATTAGGAATGGTCCTGTTTTGTAGCCACTCAAAAACTCCGACTTAATTACAATCGAATTTTTGTTGTGGCATTGTTTACTAGTAAAAAAATTCGGGACTCCAGGAATCTGCAACTTAAGTTTCAACTTAGTTTTAACTTAGGTTTCTCCTGATGTAATTTAGTATCTACGTTGAAAAGAGGTCAAATAAATTAATATCAAATCATTAATATGTAAATTGTACACACTTAGTTATTTCATTTCCAAATCACGGAGATCTTTTTCGATGACCTTGTATTATATCAATACTTGCAGAAGACCGCCCAATTAACCACGAGATGTTTTAATATTTTTTGGTGTACCTTTGATAGGGCTGCTGGATGAGGGTACAGATTAATGAGGCAGTTTCCTCTACCTTGGTCGGGGTCCATTCTGGTTTCTACGTGGGGTACTTCTTTAGAGTCACAGACAGATTGTACGTGTCTTGATGTGGTACCGGATGTGGGACCAAATACTCCAATGACTCCATCCTGAAAAATATTTTTAAAAAATCGAAATTATATCTATTACATGTTATAACACTGCCTGATCTGATCTGCATTCACAAGTGATTAATATTCTACTCCACGCTAAAAAATAATAATTCCTCAAAGTTTATTTCAACTATCTACAGCCACATAATTATGTATTAACCTTCCTGACGCCACAGTGATGTATTTTACTTCGAAAATTGACAAAAAACTTTCAAATGATTTTTTTTCGTAATAAAAGGTATTTTACAGGCGTGATTTTATATTTTTACTTTTCAAATGTCAAATTCAGTATGAGAATATTTTTTTTTTAATTTGAAAAAAATATACTGTAAATATCCTACTATTGCCAAAACAGACCACTAACTACATGCAAGTGTTCCAGCCATATTTTCAAAAAGATTAGAAAAGTGTGATTTTACAATTTGCTCTTAGAACATTTCTTTTCAAAAGTAATTTTTAATGACTTGCTAATTTTTAAGCAACTCTTGTCCACTTTCTGGGCATTGAGTAATTTGTTGAAGCCTATGTTCCAAAAACGTTCACTTTTCAGCTTTTCAAACCTTTAAAATTCTTTGTAAATTCTTAAATGGACTTTCAAGAAAATATTACCATCTCCGGAATATCTAACAAAAATAGTGGGTCGAATTATTAAATGTGTGAAATAAGCTTTCAGAATATATATTTTTTTGGTTTTTAATAAAGTAAATGTTTCCGACCGTTGGAAAAAGGAATATTAATCTCGGCAGGTGGGTAATGTAACAAAAATATTGTTTTCTTCGTAGAAAACATTGGGCTGACAATATTTAAGAAAAAAGTTGTTATATTATTTTCGTACCTTTAGCATATTGCAGAGGGCAGTTGAAACTGCAAAACTGTCGTGTTGAGGAACCTTTTCTGTTTTGGCGACGAGGATGTGCTTCGGAAGCATCTCCCTCTCAGCGTTGATGGCTTCCACGACGTATTTGAATGCCTTCTCTTGTGATTCATCTTCGGAGTCAAAAAGCCCTCCTAAAATTATATTTTCGTCATATTAAAGCTAACAAACTAAATAACCTGATGATTTAAAAAATACGTATTTTAATATTTATTTACGGGACATAGGTTTATTTATTAATGTGTGTACTCAGATGATAAGAAAAACAATTTTAGAAATATCACTTTATTTTTTATCATTGAATTCAAATTTTTACGAAAATTATATAATCGTGTAATAAATAACGAATCGTAGCAAAAACAACATTTTTAAGATGAGTTAAAAAAATTGTGATTAATTTGTTTGTTTTCAAACATTGAAAGATTTGAATACTCTCTAGCATACAAAAAAAAAACGTCAAAAGTTTCAAAAAAATTTTTGTAACGTGCAATTCGGCAAATCATGAAATAAAGTTATCAATTAATTAAAATACACTTCAAGTATAATTTATTAAGAGTTTTTGTGCAACAATAAGCAGCTATATACTTAAATCTACTAGCTTATATTGATAGTTCATTCACAATATGCGTTAAGGGAACCACGAAAAAGTGCCCTAAAAAGTATAATATCTGTTTATGCCAGCATTTAAAAAAAGACTGTAGTTAAAGACGATGATTGCAGGTAATATTAAGTTGATTTCATATAAGATAATGCGAAAAGTACATTGTTAACTTTTAGAAACAAAAAAATTTAAATCACCATATTTTCATCACTAGCATTTTTACCACATTTATTAAAATTAGTTTTGAATTGGTGTGTACTTACCTATGTTTATGTGTCTCGCTGCTGATGCTTCATTGAAGAAAACCACTAACACTAGAAGGAAAACTGCTTCAATGACCATTCTTCCATCCATTTTACACGTGGTATTCATAAAATACATTGTTTAGGACACTTACTCGAACATTTTTTTAGCTTTATTACTCTGTTAGCAGCACCGCTTCTTTAATAATCTTCAATACAGAATCAAAAATATTAGCTATTTTAAATCACACCGTTATTTAACTATTTACATACGATTAAATATATATTATTATTATAAAATTTTACTGAACAACATAGTGAGAACAGAAAATTTTATCGAAACATGTGAGTTTTCTGTTCACACGTAATTCAAAATTTAAAATCACAGACGAAGATTTGACGAGGTTGGAATGATCCGCAATTCCGTGTAGATTAGTTAAACTCTTTTATTTGGAAGAACGTAAAATCACTTTCAATACACTACAAATAAAAATAATGTAATTTTTCTTTTTACATTAGGAGTTCGTCTTAAGTTTTTGAAACTGTGTCAACTTCTCACAAAATCATCACCACACTGATTTCTCAATTAAGACATGTCTGTACGACCAAAATTGTTGAAATACCTTACACCCACACCAAGAATACCGCCAAAAAAAATAATAATTGGAAGTATGAATCAACTCAACTGCACAAAGTTTGTTTTATCGGTGATTTTGAAAATTGGCACTGTTCGGAACTTCAACACGATCCACACGTTCAAGAGCACAGTTGTTTGATGTTTTGAAACAAAGTATCGGTAGAGTTGTTTGGGAAATATCGAAGTATTGTTTGTTATTATTTCTGCAAAGGAGCGTTTGTATGCAAAGTCGATCGTTAACTGAACTGAGTATTTACAAACTTAGCTTTCATTCGGAGGGCTTTCCGCCCGGTCGCGAAGCTAATTGATAATTTTAGCCAGCGGGCACTTAGAAGAAAAAATCATTCATTTTTTTATTAAAGCACATTTTTGCGATGGTGTGATTACTACCTTTTTGAATTTGCTACCGTTTTTAAAGCACACATGTCACATATTGCCACAGTCGCTTTAAAATTTTCATGGGTTTAAAATAAGGCAAACTGTTGAACTTATTGGTTCGTGTCTTCTAAAAAAAGATAAAAATTAGTATTTAGATAATATATATTTAAAAAAAAAATAATTGGTAATTTGGGCTTCACTATATATTCCATTATTTGTATAAAATACTTTATATCGAAGTCAATTTTTTCTAAATATTTTACTAATTTCAGGTAAAATCACAATTTTACTGCTTGAAATGAAAAAAATAGATAACATTTTTAAAGTATTTAATTAACTTGATAGATTGTTTTTCTTTCGTAAAGTTGTGTAGTTATTTTTTAAGAGAAGTCTCTGTATTTTCGAAACTTCAGGTTTCTGGCATATTTACATTTTAATTAAAGATGCTGTCAAATAGCCAGAGAATTTAAGTGCATTTCCGCTTCTCAATAAAATTCAAATAAATGAGGTATTTCTGAAGGTTTCCAAAACTGATTACTGTTTTTGAAAGGTGATGAAATTGCCAACAAATTTTATTATTACAAATAAACACTAATTTTTTTAAATATTCAAACTTTCAAATCAAAGCTGTAAAAATGGCTTACCTTTCGTTTTTTTTAACTAAATTTACTGATAACAAAAAAAATAAAAAAATTCATCCGACAAATGTATTATAGACATTACTGGGACATAATTTTTTTGTCAATTCATAAAAAAATAATTTATAAAATATTCATAATAAATAATTTTTCTCAAATTGCGGCCGGAACCTTTGGTCTTAATTATTCTGTGATTATCTTTTATGTTTAAATGTAAAGTTTTATATGTTTTTTCATTCGCACAGCACAACCACTTGTATCTTTTCTATGAAAGCATATTATGAGCTTTTCCTAAAATTGAATAAATTGACTCAATGGATAGTGGCTGTTTGTACAAAAAATAAATTAGGATAAAGAGTTAATATTCTTTTTGCCTTGGGTGTTAAATTTAATAGTGGTTTTTATGTGGAAATGAAAATGCTTTTCCAACGGCTGTGCGCGTGTCAAACGTAAAATGAGAACGACGGGATGTGCAGACCTCAAGAATTTGGTAACAGGGTGATATGTACGAAGAGCTTGTTCTTTCAAATTACTACACTTTAAACTAACTCGTCTCCTTTCAACTTTCAACAACTTTCTTTTTTTTAAATAAATTATCATCTTAATGTAATTTCTCCACTTCAAAATAACATCTACCCATTCAAAAATCTTATTTTATTACTCATAACTTGCGGCGATATGCATGTTTAAGGTGTAGATGAAATTCAAAAAAAAATAAATTGATATTTTAATAATCTATGAAATGAAATTTTAGTCGAGAAGTTGCAGTCTTGATTCGTAGTTAAAATATTAAAAAATATGATTTATTTATTTAGAACTGTGCTAAAATAATGCTTATGTATTTCGACAGACCAAATCTGGCAGGCAAATTGAAATTTTTTATACCTTTTGTTTTACAAGAGTCCCAACTGCTCTCGACCGTCTGGAACCGGTGACATTATGGCATCTTGAGAAAGTACTTGGCTATTCAGATTTGGTTACCAAACACGGCCAAAGCCATTCCAAGTAATGTTTCAATTCTGAATGGTGGTCTTACACCAGGGCGATACTGAGAGTATCTTCCACTCTGTAACGTGCCGCATATATACTAATTATTGAAATGATACAAATTAATCAAATATAATTTACTTGCGCACGTCGGGATTTGAACCCGTGACCTACGGCTTGCTAGTCGAGAGCCCTACACTTGACTCCGGAGGGCGTAAAAACATAAATTTTCAAGTATGTTCATCGAGAGTATCAAATTTCTGCTTTTAGGAGTGAATAGGGGGTTGGGGTGTTTTTTCGAAATGTGATATAGACATTGAAGGCCAAGTGCGTAAAATTTTATCAATCTAGGAATAAAACTGTAGGTTTGTATAAAAATAAAATCCAAGCCGCTCGCCACAGACACCGTTCTTTGTGTAAATAGATATATACGGCAATCCTAGGAAATTGTATGTGTGCCGGTTCTTTTCCGTGCCAAATTAATTTTAAGAACTTCTATAATTTATTGTAAGACAATCTTTTCAGAACACTCGGTAGTTGGCAAGCGCTGGACTTTTCTAAGAATAGTGTTACTGCGACACGCTCCCAACATATGCGTCCATTTTACTTACTTAATTTTATCATTATTTTCTCAGACGAAGATAATAAACATCCATACAAAATTATTGTTAGTCACCTTTATATATTTTCGAATTAATTTAGTATTTATTAAAACAAGAAAATCATCACGAACAATCTATGCCTCGAACCTCAGAGGTCATATTTCACGACATTTTTTGGTTATAAATTATCTGAGTTAGTAATTATCTACATGTAAATTTGGTTTAAATAACATTATTATAATATATTTCTGTATTTTTCCCGAATCGTTAAAATACCAACCGTACCAACTTACATTACGAAATGAATTTATAAAATCATTGACAAATTAAAAAACGTCAAAATAAAAATAAAACTTCGGATTGCTTTGTCTTTTTTTAATAATTTATCGAATCACCAGTAATAAAAAATTCTTATTCCTAATAAAGTATTAATGGTAAATATAATTTTAGTTAAACAAAACACTGTTCCATGGTCACGTTTGAAAGCAGAAGTAAAAACTTGGGGAAAAGTCACACAGATGTCATCAACGTCGAGTTGGATATTTTCCTTTAGTAGCGACATCTAGTGAAATATTCTCCAGGTAACGTTCAACTTTTAAATCGTTTTACCCAAATTATTTTGTGGGTTAGTACAATTTTTAATGTGAATGTCACACAAATGCTCCCGAATTTCCGGAGCCACGGGGACTATGGAAGCACATATTTTGTAATGTTGTCAGAGAGAAGGAAGTACTTCAAACCTCGGTGTGCGCAAATGAATTTTATTTGGTTAATTTTTGTTTCTTCAAATGATACACATTTCAAATAATATAATATACCTAGTATATTTGCGGCACGTTTCAGAGTGGAAGATACTCTCAGTATTGTTCTGGTGGAAGAACACTATTCAAAATTGAAACGTTGCATGAAAGGACCAGATCTGAATATCCAGGCACTACCTTCTTCTTCTCCGTCTCCTTTCCTTCCCCTAAACTTTCAGCTTGACAACAAACCCTCATTGCGTTTCCATAGTCTCACCTTCTCTAGACCTCTAGACGGCTGGGATCATTTCGGACGCTGGTGTGTTTTCTCTTTTTTTTTTTAAATTACACAGGAGGCCCTGAAGAAAATAATTTCCCTCGGGGCCTGTGTCATCTTTTGAGTACTGTGTGAAGGGTATTTTTTAAGGAAAATAAACATATGGACATATCCCTCCAACTGCGGTGCAAGGCGATGGGTCGAAAGACCAGTTGGAGAGGTCAAAGGGTCTCCCCAAACACTGACACCACGCAGCTGATGGGCAGGCGCATCGGGAACACACCCCACCCATTAATTCAAAATCGTATGTTTTTGGTTTGAAAATTTAATTGCTTAGAAATCCTTTAGATGCTTTAATTAAATACTTTAATTTAATTAAATAACTTTTAAATAAAAATAAAGACAAGACTTTTTTTAACCCAGAAAAAAGTACCTGGCCTATAAAAACTGCTTTAAAGTTCAAATCTCTTACCTAGGAACCCATTTTCGGTTATGATTTAATGGAATATTTATGCGGTAAATTAATTTCCTTAGAAAATGATCGTAAAACATTTACACAGTAAATTAAACACAATTTTAGAGAATCTAAACATAATTCCAATCTACGTAAGGAGGGTTATTATCAGCTGTCCGATTCCAAATGTTACATGACCTTATGCATCGCCTTAAGTAAGAAGATTTAGTATTGAACATGTGTGTTTAAGCTGTTAAAAACAAACGAAAATAATACAAAGGTAATAAATATTGTAAGCAGATAATGTAAGTAAAAACACAGATATTTACGAAACATTTATATTATTTATTTGAAATTTCCATAGATTTTTTTTAATCGTTCACATTGTATTCAGTATTCATATTCATAATATGTTTTATAAACTGTAACTTGTTATTATAAATACTAATAATAATCGTTATAATTATAATTATAACCTACTGATTATTTTTACAAATTAGTTTTGATATCAATAAACAAATTGAGACCATTGTTGACATTTAATTATTTCTTAGGAATATTTATTAATTAAGGAGTTAACTATGTTAAGGTATATTAATTCGAATATTGTTCATACAACTTGAATAAATGTTATGTACAATGTTAGTCATTAGAATTATTGGTGATTTATTAAATAAATTTTATTGTTTAAACAACATATTTACAAGAACATTATTACCCACACCAACGTAAATAGGTTTTAAATATGGGTGTTTTATGGAAATTTAAAAGTAACATTATGAACAAATGGCTAACCAGCGCGTTTTTTTTTTAACATTTGAGAGGTGGGGTGTTTTACAAAAATTAAAACATACCTATATAATCAAGTGGCTAATCAGTGCCATTTTTTTATTAACATTTGAAAGGTGGCTTTTTTTTAAAGAAAATCAATTATAACATTGTCATCATGTGGCCAATCATCGCCATTTTATTTTTTAACATTTTAACGGTAGGATGTTTTACAGAAATTCAAATACAACATTGACACGAAATGGACAATAATAGCTATTTTGTATTTTAACATTTGAAAGGTTTGGTGTTTCACAGTAATTCAAATATAAGAATGTCAAAAAATGGTCAATCAGCGCCATTTTGTGTTTCAACATTTGAAAGGTTCTGTGTTTCACAGTAATTCAAATATAACATTGTCAAAAATGGTCAATCAGCGCCATTTTGTGTTTCAACATTTGAAAGGTGGGGTGTTTCACAGAAATTCAAATATAACATTGTCAAGAAATGGCCAATCAGCAATCAGCGCCATTTTGTGTATTAACATTTGAAAGGTGGGGTGTTTCACAGAAATATAAATATAACATTGTCAAGAAATGGCCAATGAGCAATCAGCGCCATTTTGTGTTTTAACAACAGAAAGGTGGGGTGTTTCACAGAAATTCTAATATAACATTGTCAAGAAATAGTCAGTCAGCAATCAGCGCCATTTTGTGTTTCAACAACAGAAAGGTGGGGTGTTTCACAGAAATTCAAATATAACATTGTCAAGAAATGGCCAATCAGCGCCATTTTGTGTTTTAACATTTGAAAGATAGGGTGTTCCACAGAAATTCAAAAATAGCATTGTAAATGTGGAAAATCGCCACTATTTTATTTTGTTTTTTACTTTTTAAAATTAGGGTATTTTTTCAGAAATTCGTCAGTTACGCCAATTCATGACTTCTTTTAGCATTTGAAGAAGCAGAAGAGCAATATTATCATTTTTTTTTGGCTTTTCATTTGATCACAACTCTGATAGATATTCGATTTCTGAGTTGGAAGAAGTATATGGGACGCTATCAACTTTTTCTTAGCTTGTATTGCTAAAATAATGGATTTTCAAAAAACGTGCATATGGGATATTCATTCACATTGTACTTATTAAATACGAATCCTAACTCTTAAGGTTTTGTTGGATTTAAATGTTTACAGGGACAATTCATACGAACTTTTGTCTTTGAATGACGGTTGATTTAATTTAATAAGCTGAGATATATGGTTTCCTTCATATAATAATTGAATATTGATATGAAATATTTTCAGTGAATCCCTTCGTTAGTGGATTAATGTGATTCTCAGAGAAGCTGAAAAGAATTGAAACAATATGTTGTTTGTGGAAAAAAAAAACAAAAAAATATAGATCCGTGAAGAATCATGGGATATTGAATTTGTGAAGCTGAAAGTATTTTTAAATATAAAAACGATGTTCGACACAAACTTGAGAAATCACGAAATCTGTCAAAAAATTTAACAAAAGAAACACACATTTAAAATACCTATAGAATTATTCATTAGTCAATTATTTTTTGTAAATTTTAATCGATGATCATTACCACTGACAGTTACAATTTTGAAAATGAAAGCAAATCCCAGATATGGAGTTCATTGAACCCGAGTTTTGCATAGACACAGACACCACTGAAATTATAATTTTCAATTCTCTATTTTCTACAAAATTTATGATTTAAAAAAAAAAGTTTGGGGTTTTGATTATTAACATTTATAAGGTTAACTGAATAACGTTCAAATATAATATAAGGTCTATAATGTATTATAGATCCTGAATAATTAGTTAAAATCCTTCATTTTCAATGACTGTTTGAAAAGTTATGTACAAAAATTGTTTTGTTTATTAACTATTTGAAATTGAAAAAAAGTATTACTCACATTCAATCAAATTAGTCTCCCCAGTAACATAAAAACCAAATGAAGAAAGTTAAATTATCAAAGAATCGAGATAAAGGTATAACAATAACCTATTATTTGATATCTATAGTATCGTAAGAGAAAAAAAAAAACAAAAAACTTGGTAACACGATATTTACACGTTTCTCTTTTTGTATCCTATGTTTTATTTTATATTAGGTGAACAATATTTCTTTAATTATTTTATCTAAATTATGTTGAATATGAGCACTTTAAAAAACAGCTACTAGTTTATGATCAAAGAGCTAAATATTTTAAGTTTTAAAAAAACTTTATAACACTTAATTCTCAAACTTTTACTGAAGTTTTTTTTTACTTGGCATTAAATTAGCTAAATACCTCACAAATCAAGTTTTTTTACACCTTTGATCGGAGATTACGTTAAATATTGTACGTATTTCATTGTTTTTTGAAAGCATTTTCGGGTTTCTACTGATTTTTAATATACTTATTGTCTTTTTAAATTTCACGTCTAACTTGCGTTAAACTTCCTCCTTAGTTCACAATTTGAATTTTTCTTTAATTTATTTGTAAGTTTTACATATTAAGTTCGTTATGTTAATTAGCTAGATTGATTATTATTTTGAGCCTGGATTCTATGTCAGCTAATTGTGGTAGGTTTCGCCTAACCTCCTCCGCCCTCAAAATCGGCGGAGAAGGTGACCGATCATTGTTGTCAATTGAGCGAGTCTTTGCCACCGAATCCGTAGTGCATGTAAGGGGAGCCAAGGCCGGTGGGCTGCCCGGCGCTGATGTCCGTCTGGCCCGTGGGCGGGGCCCTCTTCCTAGTGCCGCCCTTCACGCTTCCGCTCCCGCTGCCGCCGCCCTGGCAGCGCAGGGCCTGGCGAAGCTCAGATGCCATCTCGGAGCATAGGGATGCCTTCAATGAAACATTAAAGGTGAATAGAACTAATCATTAATCATTGTTGAAGGTTGTCAATAATAAATATTTAGTATTATCTGATTTATTTAAAGATAATTTAAGTTGCTACGAACATTGATAAAAAGTTAAGCAAGAACACCTTGTTTAATAAATAGTAAATAGAAGCAATAGAAAAAATAATAACACAAGAAGTGTCTTGTGGACGTATTTTGCCATTCAAATATTTATTTAATCATTTCTTAAATTTTCAATTAGAAACTCTGGATAGTTCGAGCTTAGAAGCTGCAAACACGTAAGAGAAAATCCTGAAAGGTGGTTCTTATTATGGTGTTCTTAAAGTGATCTGTACCTATTAGGTAAGGCGCACTGTAGGAGTAATTTTAAGAACATGACCATTGAATGCTGAATTAATTTTTTAAAGTTTTTTTTTATACTAAAGCGCACGTGAAGTGAAATAACACAAAACTGCGATATATAAATGTTATGTTATTACTATAATTATTTATGAAATTCAAATGGGATAGAAATCTTCAATGTCAGGCGAGTGTTAGTAAGATGAGCGCTGGGCTATTTTGCAAAATGGAACTATTCTTTCCATTCAAATTTGTGTGCAAGGCACTTCTAGTTTTATTCTTCATTCTATGACATAAATGGATTATTCATGCCACATCGACATGAAATCAAAGACAAGTGTACGTTTTAAAAGAAACTGAAAAAAAATTGTATTAAAGTATGTCGTAATTGGCATGAATATGAGAATGGTCTCAAATAAAGACATCTAATAATTATATTTGGATTATGTCCAAAATCACCTCAATGGCGCAAAATCACCTCAATGGCAATATAGATAGGTTTTAAGAGTTATGTTTTTCGCATTAAAATAAACTAAAATTAATTATTTAAATAAATTAAAGATACTTCGACTTACCTCCTAAATATATCGCCCACAAAAACCGCAAGGAAAGCAAGAAAAATACCCAGACAACTAAGATTGTAATTTTGTAAATTTTTTTGTAAGTTGGATTATCACATTTTCATAAAAAAATATATCCATAAAAACATAAAACACCTATGTTAAAAACTGGAAAGTAACCAAAAATAAAATACTCATAATAGAAAACATAAATAATAAAATATAATTACCATCATTAAAAAGATACTTGTGTTTTGGACGAATGTTCATAAGTCCTGAATAATTCGTGCATGAAAAAACATAAAAATGTCAGTCATAAAAATAAACAACGAAAAAATCATTAAATTAAAATAACAGATGAAAAAAATATTTATACACTATGTACTAGTATTATTATCAATTATTTATTATCAATATTTTTTGTGTCCGCTAATGTATCATTAGGTTTGGGACACAGTTTAAGCTTTTTGTACTTCTTCGCGTTCAGGATAAAGTGATTAGACCGTGCTTGTAGCCTAAACCTTCTAGCGTCCTGGTCTCGGAGCAGCATCAGAGGTGGTAGAGAACGTCTTCGTGCTCCGCCAGGGCGGTGATTTCGGGCTATGTGTCCATGAGAACATTTGTGCCTACCCGTTCCTCCACGGCCACCTTCCGCGACTTCCACACGAACTCGCAGACGGCTATGACGCAGGCGACTCCCATGCCGCCCATGAGGACCACGAAAACGCCGCCCACGTTCGCCAGCCCTAGCTCGTTGGCCGCTGAGGAGGACTTCGAAGTTTCATCCTGGAAATACCATAAAAAAATATTTTATTTACATAATATAATGCAGTACATCTTTTTTTGAAAAATTACTATAAAAAATTACCTATTCATTGGTTAAATTATTAGCTGAATAAAAATTATACAAAGAAAGCCATAATATTCAATACTTGTATCAGAGTCACAAAATTCTTTCAGTGAGAGCAATTCTGTGGTACAAAACTATATTTCAACACATAATTAACCCTTTTATATATAAACATGCTAGAACACTATCATAATACTTTTTTTTTAAGTTGATCTCTTTATTTACTGAAAATTTTACAATTTTTTTAGCCAATGTATAGATAGTCCCACAAAGCTGCCACATGGCTGCTTGTCTGCAGGTTCTATCTCAATATACAATTATAATACAATATAAGTCTCCCGTTATATAAAATAAATAACAGACTCTTACATACAATCATAGAACTCACTAAAGCGTCCCAAGTACACTGACACTTTGAATGACAATACGATAACGTACATTCAAAAGTACAAGACAATATAGCACACAGATAACACACATTCAAAAGTAAGACATATACGATTACACACATTGAAAGTGAATAAAATCGTACTGTAGCACAATGTATAGAATTTAGAATTAGAATTTAATAGAACTCGTTTTAACATTAATGAAGGACTTTTTGTACCTAAGCATACAAATAAATATGAAAAAAAACGTTAAAAAATATGATTCTCAGTTGTTTTAATAACCTGCTGAAATCAAAAATTGTGACCAAAACAAACAATTCGTGAAGGTACTGAAGACTTGGTTCACTGAAAGAATTAATTTGTGTTAGCTTCAAATGGTATATTATTCTAAAGACTTAAAATTGTTATTTATGTTTTAGTAATTTTAGTTTTTATAATTTTCTTTTGATATATTTCTGTAATTTTTTGTTTTATATAATTGTAAAAATGTAACTGTAAACTCACTATAATAAGATTTATAATGTAAAGAACCCGTTAGACAAACTGCTAAAAAGTATTTTATCAAGACTTTTTTGCCTTATATTTGTAAAGTGTGTATAATAACCTGTCAACTGTGGATGGGACACTTGTGTCCTCGATTAAAAATCGATGGAGTCTTTTTAACCCTTATTAACAAAGAAACTGCATGAAGAATACGTTTAGAATTGCTTGCTTTAAAAAAATATTTTTTATTTAATGTCTGCAGCTTCTCTGACGGCTTTGGAATAAATTATCTACGATTTTTCGGCGTGTTTTTTTTCTCAAGGTCATGGACGTCACCTTAGTCCACTGGTAAACCAATTTTTTTTATTTCATCACTTTTCATGATTTTATATCATTTTTTAAAGGTGTGTTAAATTGTTCAGTTACCTTTATAAACTACATAGAATAGTTCGCACATAGGGCGTTTGAAGTTTGCCTAGCAAATTAGGCCTGTACTCTAGTCGGCCTTGATAAGAAATAAATAAATACTAGAAATAAATAAACTTACTCTGCAAGATCCTCCCCCACGTTTTTCCTTCCACCAGCGTGTTTTGAGAATATGCAGTTTTCCTTCTTCTTGCAGCTTTAGAACTGCCCCGCTGATGGCCGTCCTATACGGAGAGTCTGAAAATAACAATAACATTAAAAATAATTTAAATTAACCACTGTTTCTACAACAATAATACTAAGATAACGACATTTAATCTTAAACTTTTTGCTGATTCCAACGTGCTCTAAATAAACATTGTTTTTTGCACTATCCCCACACAGGAGGCCCTGATGAAAATAATTTAATTCAGAATCTATGTCAATTTTGGGGATGCTATGTGGAGAGTCTTTTTTAAGGGAACGAAGAAGTGGAAGTACTGAGAAGATAAAAGGTATGATGGTTGGCTAGGAGTCTTGTGATCCGTGTGTCCAAAATTGACAGGCGTATGAATATATTCCTCCCACAGCGGCGCAAGGCGATGGGTCGAGAGACCAGTTGGAGAGATCAAAGGGTCTCTCTAAACCAGCGTCTCCTCAAACCAGCCTCTCCCTATCTGGCACACTACGAATTGGTGGGCAGGCACATCCTGAACACACCTCACGCGATGAACCCAGGCACCCCTACTAAACCACCAAACGTATCGAACCACTTGGAATGACCTATGGAGAGGTGTTGGTTCTCCAATAAAGGGTTCCCAGGGCTATGGTACCTAAACCCGCAACCCAAATTATTGGTATATTGAAAAGATTAGTTTGACTCACTTGGCGGCATAGCAATTCCATATCCCTTCGAGTCCAGCATGCCCCCAACTTGCGTGAGCTCGCAGTTCCTCTCGATTACGTACTCAATGGAGGTGGACTCCATCAAAAAAGCATAGCTTCCCTTGCCCTTGACCACACGTTCCACGCCCTCCACGTTGCTGGACGTGAACACCGAGGGGCGCGCCGATTCCATAAAGCTCCACATGCGCTGGTATGTTGAGAAGTTGGAATCCTGAAAATATATTAAATTTCAAACAAACAATTACTCAATTTTCACTGTGCTTACGTGGATGACATTTTCAAAATTGAATTCGATATAAAATAAATTATAATTTAAATCTTTTCAAATCCGGTGAAGCGAAATAAAGTACTCACGTAAGTATATTTAAAAAATACGATATTTTCAAAATGTTTAAGAAATGTGTAATTTTTTTTACATTTTATAGAAACTATATTAGTAATTTAAGTTAAAACAACTGGTAATTTGTTTTTTTTTTTTTTTGGAGCCAGTGAGACTATGGCATCCCCAATTGGGGGATGTTGTGAGGCTGAAGGTAAGTGGGGAAGGGAAAGAGGAAGGTGGGGAAGTACCTGGCTATTCAGATCTAGTCACTAAACACGGCTAAAGCCATTTGGAGCAACGTTTCAATTCTGAATGGTGGTCTTACACCAGGGCGATACTGGTAGTATCTTCCACTCTGGAACGTGCCGCAAATATACTATATATTATTTTAATTAATATTGTGAAATAACACAAATTAATCAAATAAAATTTATTTGCGCACGCCGGGTTCGAACCCGCGACCTTCGGAATGGCAGTCCAATGCGTTACCACTGGACTATGCCGGCCGTCAAAGTTGTTAGCAGCCCTTACAGACGTCACATCTTTTACCTTTTTAATCAATATAGTCATCTTAATTAGCATGCACCGATCACATAATATTTTCATTTCAAGTTGTCTTTTTTCCAGCTCCACGTCTGCTAAATGCAAACTGATTTGTGTTTTGAAAATAAGTTTATTGTTGATTTTCTTTAGTTCTATGAAGGTTTTATTCAAGTTCTGTTATTATTTCAGTTTTGTGAAACAACTGGCCAATAATGATATACTAACAGAACTTAAATAGAAACTTCACAAAACTTAAAATATAACTTTGAAAATTGATGAATTTTTCATATTCGGAGAAACAAGACCTCAGTTATAAAAAAAAGTATTTTCAGGATATTTTCTATAGATTAAAAATTATTAAGTTTATTGATATTTTAAAGCTTAATAGATAACGTTTAGGTACATGATGTTGTGAGATGGAAAAATGCGTGAACCTTATAATATATTTACAAAGTGAAATGCTGTGCAAATTTCATAGGCTAAAGAGCTCACTGTTTGAGAGATATGCTGCTTGAAAAAAACAGATTTACGCACTGCTAAATTTCATATTTATTTAAGGATTTTAAATTACGTATTCATAGTTAAGTATATAAATATATGCTGTACTATAGTTTCAGAATAAAAAATACCCATAGAAAATACAGTCATGTTTCAATTCATCGATAGAATATTAAATTGTCAGAAAATTGTAAATAACAGGTATTATGTAGTTACTTTCGACTTTCTTCACTCGTTCAATTATTCAAATTCATCCCATTTTCCTGAAAGGGTAGTTTTTCAGTACCCATTTCTTCTATGAGGCACATTCAGATGTCTCTATTTTATGTTACTCCTTGGCATTGGTCCATTTGTTTCTCGAGTCGTGTCTGGGGCGATCAATTGAACGTCTTCCCTTTGTGATTGGCCTAGAATTCTTTATAGTAATCAGTCCGTCGGTGTTCCGTATCCTGAGCACATTATCATCACCCATCAAGGATTATTTAAAAAGGAGTAACAGGGGTTCAACGCCGAGCGTATCTTATACCAATATATTTGCTAGTGTTATAATACATCAACCATCAGTGTGAGCACTAAAATGCCGAGCGGGCATCCATGCGCCAAGCGGCACTATTTTAGTAATAACTTACTTGTTTTATGCAAAATTTTATTTTTGTAAATTGTACCGTCTTACTAGATGAAATGTTTATGTATTTAAAATAAACATATATCTTATGCGGTTTCCCCAGAATAGCTGCTTATATTCGTAGAGATATTTTTTCTCTATAAACACGGCATAAGAAAAATAATCCAATGAAGAATTACAAAAAATATTCTTGGGTTTTATAATATGTTCCAGGTAAGTAAGCATTATTTAAAAGTTTAGCAAATGTCATGAGGATTTTCATGTAAATGAATAAAATAATGGAATTATGACATTTGACATGAAATTTTGTGACGCGCCTTTTCACACATAAAATAAGCACATTTTCAAGTGACGAAATGATAAACTAAAATAATATTAAGATTCATATTTCCTTGCCAAGCGAATAAAATATATTTTAGTATGCTAGGAGCATTTATTATTAATGGTTCAAAATACCATCAAATCGAGTAAAATCGGTAAGCTACTAGTAAATTCACTGTGGATTCGACGGCACACGACAGTTACAGATGTTAGAAATCCACGGTGATTTTCTTGGCACATTGGAGTTTAACTCACGAATCTAATTATGCATGAAACTATGTTTGGTTACGTAGATTCTGAAGACTGTGAGGGGATGATTATAATATTGGTAGACTGCCAAACGGGAAAACATTTTTTTCATGAAGTGGGTGCTCCAACAGATACCGGACATTTCGAGAAAAGAATGATGAAGATCTGAAGAATGGGAACGAATGGCTAGGGACTTAAACCGGTTGTGGAGCACACGAATACAATTTTTATAGAATGACAAAAAACAATTTATTTAATACAAATATAATATATTCCGAAAAATAGTACTTACCCTGAAAAACGCTGCCGTAGATCCTCCCCTAAGCGCCCCATACTTGATCTTAGTTTGTTTGGCTAGGTCCTCTGCGCTTTCAATGGGGGAATCCATTCGTTCCACAGTGAGGAAAGCCGCGAGGTTGGCAGTGTAGGAGGAAATCATAATCAAGGTGAAGAACCACCACATTCCTGCCACCATCCTCGTAGATACAGCCCTAAATTAGTTGATTTATTAGAAAAAAGACTAAAATTTAATTGATCTTTTATGAAATTTGTCTTGCTTAGTAATTTTATGGTGACGATGAAATATATTTTTAAGAAGTTTAAAAACGGGTGCCTTTGAAATTAAATTTTGTTTTCTAAAAAGGCTACAAGTAAGGTATGACCAATTTTGATCAATGAATAGATATCACATACTGTCATAACTGTTGAACATTTAAAAAAATATCATTTTGACAGATTTAATTCATATTTTGGTTAATCTGTAAAACATTGATTTGACTAATATAATCATAAATATGCAATTTAACACCCCGGGACTACAAGCAAATATAGTAGGCTTAGATAATTTTATATGGGTTTCTGAAAGCAAGTGGAAATACATACAATATTTCAAGAATAAATTTAAAAGGAAAGGAAATGCAGCAAAATTGAGACATCACATACAACGACACCAAAACCTAAATATACTTTTAGCTTTAGCCCGGGTTGTTAAATCAATTTGATAATTGTTCTTGTTTGTATTGTGTTGGCAGACTTTTCTAAATATTTTTGTACTTTTGAGTGTTTGGTAGATGTTTTCTTTATCAGTCGTATTTAATTCAAATGTTAATAAAAGCATTAAAGAAATAAACATTAAGTTATCATGCTTAATTATCGATAAGCTTATTGCTCGTCAGATTTATGATCATTCATTACTTTTATATAATGTTTATTACATCATTAGTTCTTCCTAACGATATAACTTTTTATCGAAGTTTCTACTAATGCTTCTAATATTCATTTTAGTTTTGGCTACTGATTTGACTGTTTTCATAAGTTTAATCTGTTAGTGTGCGTTTGTGAATAATCGCGTGGTTTGCACTTACTTCGGAGCGATGTCAGAACCTTGCTGCATTAGGGATCCAATGGTGAACCAAAGGGAGTTGAGAAGAGAGAACTGATTCTCCAAAACCTGGGGCTCGTCCAGGCAAGGGTGGGGGTTGTCCCACTCGTAAGGGCTGAACCTGAGAAGGTTCAACATAAAAGGACAGGTGTTAGATGTTGTTTCAAAATAAGAAAAAAAGATGAATAACCCCGTGTTCCGTCGAGAATACGACATTATTTGTTATCTAAACGTACCATCTTTAGCTTGATCCCGAAGTCAAAAAAAAAATTCGTCTCAAGTTTGGGAGATTTGGAACACAACAGAAAACAATTTGTTTTTTAAATCACATCTACTGCAGCAACAAAAATCATATAAGATCGGTTGAAAAGAGTTTTTTGTTGGTTTGATTTTTCTCCCATTCTTGAGACGATTTACACCACTTGCAGCAAAGCTGAGTGCATAGGTTTCTTCGTTTCTTACTTTGGCAAGAAGTCACAACTCTGTTGCATGAGGGATCCGATGGCGAACCAGAGGCAGTTGACCATCGAGAATATGTTCTCCAGCCTGTCAGGTTCCGATGGGTTGCAAGGGTTGGGTTTGTGCCACTCGTAAGGGGTGAACCTTGGGTAGTACATTTAATTAAAAATACACAGAATATATTTAAAATATGATTTAAGAGTTGAACAGAACTTTATTCAATATTCAAATATGATTTAAGATTTTCATGACCAAAAGTATTTTTGTTATTTGTTTTTGGGGTGTTATGCCGTGTTGCGCTTACTCCTTCTTTAGCCAACGTTTCGGACAGCATTGAAGTGTCCATCATCAGGGCAGATGTGTTATTGGCGAAACGTTGGCTTAAGAAGGAGTTAGCGCAACACGGTATAACACCCCAAAAAAAAATTATTCAATATTATTCATGAATACACCCATAAATATTAATACACTTGGAAATATTAATATATATGTATGATTACAATAACAAAAGAGATAATAAAACACTTATTATAAATATTATTATATTTTCATTCAAATATCAAAACCTCCTTCATACTAATTCTACTTTGTGACATTTTTCTCGGAATACTTTGTTTGATATCACTAAAACATGATGAACTCTCTCTTTGATCTTAATATTATTAAAGTATCACTATCACAAAGGGTAATAATTCTGTAATATTAATTTTATAATTATAATGAGTTGGTACCTTCCCAAATCAAGTCATTTCTTAAGATTTTATTTAGTTCTGGCTAATTTTTCTTTTGCTCGATGTTATTAATATACCATCATTATTTACGTTTAAGTTTTATTATTAACGTAAAAAAAAAATCTTTAGATCAATTTCCCTCAGAGCCTATGCCATCTTTTGGGAGCTGTGTAAAGGGTGTTTTTATGGAAAATAAGGAGATGAAGTTTTGGTAAGGAAAAAGGTATGAGGGTTGGTACGAAACTATCGATCAGTGTGTCCAGAACTGACGGACATATGAATCTATCCCTGCCGCTGCAGTGTAGCGTAGGGAGATGGGTCAAGAGAGACCATTTGGAGAGGTCAAAAGGTCTTCCCAAACCAGCCTATTCCGATCTGGTACGCCACACAGCTGGTGGGCAAGCGCATCCTGAACCACTCTGGGCAGGGGTTTTGGCTATCTAATAAATGGTTCCCGGGGCGGTGGTACCCAAAACCGCCTTCCAAGAAAATAATCTTAGTCTACAGCAAAATAATTTCCATGCGGCTCAAACAGTTCAAATCCATCCAATTTTTATTTATCCTCCTTATTCCTTATTAATTAAAATAAATTGTACATTAAGATAAAATCTTTATTGTAGCCATATATCAGCTTTGCAGAACCACTTTTCGGTTGTTTTTTTGTAAATCCTGAATTATCTAAACTAAAGCTTAAAAAAATATTTACAACAGTTTTTTCATAAAAAAAAGAAAAACATTTAATTCAATTAAAAATATTATTTATTCTATGTAATTAATGTTTAAAATAGCTTCTTACTTCTAAATAGCTTCAACAAATATTCTCATTTTTGCTCCGACTGTATTGATTTACTCGAACCAAAAGAAAAATAATGATATGGTAACAAGCACTTAATTTTTGCAAGTGGTAATTTCGTTAGTGCTTACAGTAGTCGTTTAAGGTTGTGATGTAATAAATGCTGTCATTCTCCATTTACATACAAACACCTTTCAAGTATGACGGCTTCACATTATCATACGAAAATTGAGCTGAAACAATCTAACAAATTATTATATACAACAATACGAATATACACATTACTAACGTGTTTGAATCAGCTCCTGCTAAAATATTAAAAAAATAACGAATTTAAATAGATCCTGATCATAAGTAATACGTTACTCTAGTGCTAATTTAGTAACAGTGCAGTGAAAGTAGTGCATCACTCCACATACGTGTTGTGTCAACTCAAAACCTAAGTTTATTAAAAATAATCCGCCATTACCGCTATTAGGTACCTAATTCCACCGAGCGCGACTTACTACTCTAGTGTGACTGTGTGCGTGTCCGTACTAGCCGCTCAGCGCAAGTACTCACTCCTTCCCGCCGATACAAGTCAGGGCAGCTAAACCTATCTCGCCAGCTACTTTATCATGGACTCCTGCGATACATATGCATTCATCACATTAGCAAACAATATTATACGTGATTTAAATACGACCATCATGGATCCCACTAATAAATTTACTAAAGAACAAATGGGTAAATTAACGCCTCAACTCTCAGTGCTACTAGGCAATATTAGTTTGGTTTCCACAAAAGTTGGTTTTCTTGAAGGTGAATTGAATGCCTACAGGAACATTTCACCTAATCATTCCAAAAATTTATCAACTACCAACATCGAAACGGAACAACTAACAGGAATTTGCGAAACTTTGAATGAAATGGACGAGAGAAAATCGCGATCTAAAAATGTAATAATGTTCAATGTTCCTGAAAGCTCGGGTAATTCTCAAACTGCAACAATGAGTGAAGATCTGAATAATGTCAAGAATATTCTTAACAATGTTGATAATGTAGATACCTCGCTAATTAAAGTGTATCGATTGGGTAAGAAGGACACTAATAAAACACGCCCCATCAAGGTCGAACTGTCCGATAAATATCAAACCAGAACTGTTCTACAGAAAAAAGGAATACCGTATGGAAATGTAATTATCAAGACCAAGAACGACTTAACAATGCTTCAACGGCAAGAAGTACAAAACTTGTGGAAGGAGCTGGAAGATCGAAAAAGCAAGGGAGAAAATAATTTAATTATCAAATATATCAACAATAGACCCAAAATTATAATAAATATACCAAAAAACTTATAACCGCGCCACGTTACATCTTCTACCAGAACGTCAGGGGACTTCGGACTAAACTCAGTGACTTTAGAACTAATGCACACACCATCACACAGGACATCATCATACTCTCTGAGACCTGGCTGGAACCATCGATATACTCAGCGGAGCTCGGTCTACCTAACCACAGTATCTACCGAGTTGACCGAAATCGGAACACCAGCTCCAAATCAAGAGGAGGAGGCGTCCTGATAGCAGTAAATAAAAAAATTTCATCGAAATTATTAAAAAACAAAAACAATGATGTTGAGCAAATTTTTGTAATGTTAAACGATAAATCCAAAAAAACTATCATCGGATGTGTATATATTCCACCAAATTCTAATATAATAATGTATAAAAATCACTGTGAAGATGTCGAGCTACTCAAATCTAACCACCCTAATCACAATATTATAATTTGCGGTGATTATAACCTACCTAATTGTAAATTTAATGATTTGGATTACTTACCATTAACGGCGTGCGAGAGAGAAATCTTAGACATGTCGAATTATTTAGGTCTATTTCAATGTAACAATGTGCTGAATTGTAGTAATCGGACACTTGATTTAATTTTTTCTACTGATGAGGGTATAAAAGTCTATGAGTCAGCCGAATCCTTTGACCCAATTGATAGTCACCACCCTCCACTTACAATACTAGTACCTATTACAATAGAGTGTGACCCTCTAATTAAAAATTGTAGTCGTAATTTCATTAATGCTAATTACCAGGACATTAATCATGCACTTAACAAAGTAAATTGGTCTGTTCTCAAGGAAAGTGATCTCAACTATAGCGTAGAACTATTTTACTCTCAACTGAATAGTATCATTTCCGACACAATTCCTCTAATTCATCATAAAGTACGAAAGTATCCGATATGGTTCAGCAAAGAATTAATTCAGTTAATTGTTATTAAAAAAGAAACACATAAAAAATATAAAGAACACAGAACAATTCCCAACTATACGGCATTCAACAATATTAGAAGAGATTGCAAAAAAATGACAAAAAGATGTTATAAAAATTACATTAATTCGGTTGAGAACACGATACTTCATGATGTAAAATACTTTTGGAAATACACAAAATCAATGAAAAACAATGATGCTGGTATTTCTGGTAATATACGTTACAGACAAAATAGCTCCAGTAAAATTTATGAAATTGTTAACATGTTTGCTGATTACTTTAAGGACGTGTATGAACCTGATATTCCAGATGACTTAATTCCTTACTTCAATTCGGATATAAATTTACACTTATCGCAAATACACATTGATATTGAAGACATTATAGTCTGTATTAAATCACTTGAACCCAAAACGAGCTCGGGACCTGATAAGATTCCTTCCATCTTACTTAAGAATTGTGTCCAAAGTTTATCTGTTCCGCTTAATATACTGTTCAACAAGTCACTCTCCACAGGACACTTTCCACAAATATGGAAACTTAGCTACCTAACTCCTGTATTTAAAAGTGGTGATAAATCCTTTGTTGAAAATTATCGGCCTATCTGTATTCAATCGTCTATACCTAAACTTTTTGAGAAATTGATTCTTAAGAAAATCAGCTTCTTTGTAAACTCTTGTATCGCAACTTGTCAACACGGCTTTATCTCCGGCAGATCAACTTTGACTAACCTAACATTATATGAAAATTTTATTTCCAATGCACTTGCCAACAAACAACAAGTTGATTCTATATATACCGACTTCAGTAAGGCGTTTGATAAGGTCTGTCATAAAATCCTCATTAATAAACTTTTGAAACTCGGCATTAATGGAAACCTTTTATCTTGGTTTAAGAGTTACCTACTTAGGCGTCAGTTAACTGTCTGTATTAATGATCACTTATCCTACATGTTCGAAGCTACCAGTGGCGTACCCCAGGGTTCGCATCTTGGTCCTTTACTTTTTAATTTATTCATTAACGACGTAACAAACATATTCACCCGTGTTCTCATTCTAATGTTCGCTGATGATATGAAGATATATAGAATTATTGACAATATCGAGGACTGTCTAACACTTCAATCTATTGTTAATAGCTTTTACGATTGGTGTCTTAAAAACAAATTAACTCTTAATGTAAAAAAATGTCAACTTATGAGATTCCACAGAAAAAAAAAACCCATTTTTGTTCACCTACTTTCTCAATAATCACACCTCATTATCTGTGGATGAAATAAGAGACCTTGGTATAACATTTGACACTAAATTAACATTCATTAAACACATTAATAATATAACCAGTAAAGCAATGCAAATGTTAGGATTTGTCTTACGGATTTCAAAGGATTTTAAAAATTTAAAAACTGTCAAATTACTTTACACTTCACTTGTTAGAAGCCAACTAGAATTTAACACCACCATTTGGAGTCCTTACTACAGTGTACATGAGAATTCCCTTGAGCGAGTCCAACATAAATTTTTACGTTATATTAATTTTAAATTGGGAATATTCGTCGAAAACATTAATTACCCCTCTCTGTTACAATTATTGGGACTCGATACATTAAAAGAAAGAAGAATTTGTTTTGACCTATTTTATTTATTTAAAATCGTTACCAACCTGTTGAACTCCCCTGAACTTCTTTCGTTAATATGTTTCCATGTACCTAGTCGATCAGTTCGTTTCAAATTACCCTATCATTGCAACAATACAGGATCTAACGCTGAACTCAATTCCATAATAAATCGCCTACATGTACTTGGTAATAAATATGTTTTGGATGAATCTATAAACATTACTAGCTTAACCTCATACAAACACTATTTAATTAAAACTGTATGTCAGCGCTTCTCAGATTGATTATAATCAAATATAGTTTTAAAGTATTAATTTATCCGGGATTTATTTATATGAATTGTTTATATATTTATATATATATATAAATATATAAACAATTGTTGTATTGTATTTATAATAACTATTTCTATTGTTCTCTTTTATGTATTTTATATTTATATTTTTTTTATCTATGTATATTCTGTATTAATATGTATAACAAATGTTATTTTTTTGTAAAAGCCGCTATAATCGGCGTTAATAAATAATAAATAAATAAATAAATAATTATTACATAAATCTTCCAAGATAAAAAAAGCCGCCAATGGGTATTGAACTCGTACTTTATGATTGCCGGTCAGTTGCACGGAACCACTATGCTACGTCCGCTTATTTTTAACCGCCAAATAATGCAATACATATTAGTATTTCATTCAACAATTATTGCTTATTGATTTTTTTCGCGGAAGATTTTTTAGAATTATATTTGTATTTCAGGCTAATAAATATTGCTTATAATAATTTGTTATCCTTTGTGCTTTGCATAAAAACCTTGTCTTGTAAAACATAACTCTTCATTAATCTTTAATTAAGCACAATAACTAGGTGACTTGTTTCAATCATGGGTGACCTTTACATTTTTATTAATAATTTATATAATATGCTACTTATAGTTTTATTATTTGATTTAATTACTATTAATTAATCTCTTAAATATATATTATACTATTTTTAGGTCATGTCTAGCATAAATATCTTTGCATTAGGTTTGATTTATGTAAGCAGAATATGATCGAAATATTAGTGAAACGCCTTGTATTTCAGTTTCTCAGAACGAACATGTTTTGCTCGCTATTACAAATTTTCATTGGATGACAAAATCAATGATTTCACCTGAACAGAAATTGCGAATATTGGTAAACAATATATTTTTTTTTATTTTTTTTTTTTTTTATTGAAAATTTTTTTGATACATATATATACAGGTACATACATAATAACAAAAAATAAAAGAGAGTAACAAAAAAATCCCACAAAGGCGAGGCCTGTGCGTGGGCATTATTATTTGTATGTGGATATTTAAAACAGTGGTTTAAATAAAAATAAAATATTGTACATGGTGATTGATTTTACCGTAATTTCAGTTACTTTTTACTAAAATTCCAAAAATATTTAAGTGCTCAATGAATATTAATTGGTACAACAAGTATTAATTGATACAACAAACACATAGCAGACTTTATTATATATCTACTCTTAAAGCTAATTAGTTGTAAGTATAATTCATGGCTTTGTTAATAACATATAAGAAAAAAATATCTATTTTGGCTGTTTTGAGCCAAGTTTTGATATATTTTTTATATGAATGAAGATTTTGACGAGTGGTCTCTTTAAGGGTTGAACATACTGAATTATAGATTTTCGGAGCAATAAAACTAATGTGTCTCTGGGCCTGTCTAGTTTTATATTATATTATATTTATATTAACTGTAGTTTTTTAATTAAACCTTAAAAATAAAGACACTAATAATTAGGGTAGGTTTTATCAGAAATACGCAAAACGTTAAAGGTAACAAAAAAGATCGGTAGGAATCTGTTAATGTTGTTTAGTAAGAAATTGACGTTCTACCATGTATACCGGGTAACTCATTGATTTGTGGTAAGGGGTAAAGCTCTCGATAAGAAATCCGGTGGTTGTAGGTTCCAATTCCGGCGTGCGCAAGTAAATTTCTTTTGTTTTATAAGCAATAATTATTAGCCTGAAACACTCATCCACATTGAAAAATCTCCTGATAAAAGATACATGACGCCAACGGGACATGAACCCGTGTCATTTCGATTTCCGGTCGACAGCTCTGACCACTGAGCTATGGCGGCTTATCTCTTATCCACGAAATAATTCAATATATACTAGTGTTTCATTCAACAATTACTGCTTGTTACATTTTTTCACCTGAAAACAACCAACTTTATTTTGATTTAGCATAAATTTAAAACAGCGATTCCTCTGATTGTTCGGAGTAAAACATGTATACGCCATTTTGCTTTATGATTATTTTAAATTTTTTTCAATTAAACATCAAAACATAATTCCATCACACGTCACCACTGGGTACAACCTAGCATATCACGTGATACACATTCCGTCTCGTTCCAGCAGCACCATATAGACGAGACAGAACGCTTATTGCTACGATGTGTCGGTGTGATTAGAGCGACGTGTGAGCAAAATGACGTCTTCATTTGTTTCTCCAAAATGCTCAATGTCATTAATAGCACGTATATTTTGAAAATTAGGCACTTTTATTTATCGTCCAAAAAAATATTTGTCGTGGTTCATATAAAATATGTATTGTAAATATTTTTTAAATACATAATTTATTCGTAGGGAATTTAAGCAATCCGATAAATTTTTAATGTGATTTCTGCCAAGAGTCCCAACTGCTCCCAACCGACTGGAGACAGTGAGACTATGGCATTCCTAGTTGGAGTATGTTATGAGGCGTAATGTAGCGGGGAGGGGAAAATAGTCGGGAAAGAGGAAGGTGTGGGAGTGCCTAGCTATTCAGATCTGGTTACCAAACACGGCCATGGCCATTTAAAGCAACTTTTTTAATTCTGAATGGTAGTTTTACACCAGAGCGATACTGGGAGTAGTTCGAGAAATTTACTTGCTCACGCTGGGATTTGAACCAGCGACCTTCGGCTTGCTAATCGATAGCCTTACCCCTCAACCATGGAGGGGTATTGATATATTGGAGAAAATCTAAGAATTGGTTGATCTTTGAAAACGTAAACTTGTTTACGAGAATGCTGGGAAAATGCTGTTTATTTTATTTACCACCAGATTTACATTGTAAGGTAATTCTTGAACGGAATATAGACGAATCAACGTAATAAGATGAAGCCTTCGAACCTTCTTATTTAGGGGAAAAACAAATAAAACAAATTTGTTGTAAACAACTCACTTTCATACGAACGATGTATTTCTAACATCTTGATTCAGGAAAAGTTAACCTTTCGAACCGGACGTATATTGCAAGGACACAGATAGGATCATTCTAGAGATACACCAATATATCTCAAGAGTCTAACGGATATTGGAGTATTTGAAATACTGCATTTTTATGTATTTTTATTGGGATAGTGAATATATTGAATTATAAATGAAAGGAAAGTGTCCAGAAGAATCTCGTTACTCATATTTTAAAACTAAATCTAGTTTGACAATATAACAAGCAATGTTTCGATTCTGAACGTCGCGCTTCGGTTAATTTGCCTTTATCTACTCTGGAACGACGTGAAAATAACTGAAAAGTAAATTATCTTTATTCTAGATGATTTGGTAAAAAAATAGTGTTGTTTGGTACACAATTTATATATTTTGGCTTCCGTCGCTAAGCAGTTGGAAATTTTATTTGATTAATTTGTGTTATTATTTTAAAAAAATTATAAAGTATATTTATATGGTGAAATACCAACATTCTGAATCGAAACTTTGCCTAAAATGGCTGTGTTTGGTGACAAGATCTAAATAGCTAGGTACTTATCCACCTTTCTTTTCCTCATTTCTTTTGTTCTTACTACTTTCAGCCTCACTAAATAATCCAATACACGTC
Organism: Hesperophylax consimilis; assembly: GCF_061612785.1. Lineage (NCBI taxonomy): Eukaryota > Metazoa > Arthropoda > Insecta > Trichoptera > Limnephilidae > Hesperophylax > Hesperophylax consimilis. The sequence continues at coordinate 8,458,980 of NC_142846.1, forward strand.
ATACACAAAGAAAAATTAATATTGCTGATTTATTGAAAATTTCTTCAAATTATTAATCATCCTGTTAAAAACGAGACCCTAGGCCGCTTCCTGATAGAGTGGTGATAGATTCGTAATCATCCTCCTGCGTTTGTCTTAATAATATATTAAGACGAAATGAAAAATTTAGGACTCGTCTTTTTTAAATTTTAATCGTGACAAAGCATAGGTATTTTACTCAAAGTTTTTTCAGGATACCTGTCAATTCTTTCGTTAGTGGCCTACAATCCCGTTTTTAACGAGAATACGAATTATTTGAAGAGATTTTTATCTCGATGTTTTCTCCTTGTAGTCTTACTAGCTCTAGGCATTTGAGAGCAGTTGGGATTAAAAAAGAAGAATGAAAAGTGTTACAGCTCGGTGATAAACGTACTAGATACCAACATAGAAAATTTTTAAGAAAATTCTGTAGTACGACGTACCTGGCGAGGATAAACAGCAGCACGGACACGCCGAGGTAGGCAGTGGCCATATAGATCCACACGTCCAGTGAGAGCGGGGAGAGGAAAGAGAAAAGATTGGGAGGCTGCTTGATGGGCTTGCGGTACAGAACTGAAATCCCGAGGTTCATGAATGGCATCGTGAAGTCCACCACTTGTTCCCTGGAAATGTAAACAAGTTTTTAGAATATATAAGTAAATTTAAAAAAAAAATCATTAGTTTCATACACATCAGCGCACAACGCATCTTGAGCCGCTCCGAACTATCAAATGAATAATTAAGCTGACACATAAAATAATGTCTAAAATCAATATATTGGGATTAATGGTGTATTCGGGCTCTCCCATCAATGGATCAGCCTTGTCCACAGCATACTCCTGGAGCTGCGTTATTGATAGATTTATAGGAGGCAATCTCTACTCCAATTTATTATAATTTATAGAAAGGCACAGCGAATATATTGTCAACAATGAGTCACCTCATACATTCCTTTGACCCTTTCCCGCAAACGAGTGCAGCTGCTTTGGGAAGGGAATATACTTCGTTACTTTTGGACGCTTGCCCCGAACCGGTGGCCTGAGGAGCAAAGTATATTCGTTTCTTTGGTAGCTAATGCATTTGCGACGGGGATCGAAGGAATACAGCTAGGTAATTCAGGACTGATTTTATATTCGTTTAGCTATTTTACGAATGTGCAAGTGATTGCTTGGACTGTGACAGGACGCAAAATAGTTATAACTTTTTGCTGTCTTATCATCATTATAGGAAACTGGGTGATTTTGTCAAAAGGGCACTTGAAAACACTTTTGGTCATAATAAATTATTGATTTAATACATGTGTTTTGACCCCTGTTATTTTATTTTTTGTTAGAGCATTGCCGATGAGTTACAAAAATCATTTTAAGACGAGAAGAATTTATAATTAGTAGGTGGGAGTTAAAAGGCACATTTTTAAATCGATATTTTGATATCAAAATTATAAGTTTCACATACAAAACAGTATAAAAATAGAATAGGCGAGGTTGCGAAGAACAAACAAGAAAAATCAAAGAAATAAATATAAAGGGATATACACAATTATTATTGCAAGTTGGGAGCACCTCAGCGCGTTGAGCGCCTCTAATCAGAACGTAGCTATTGATTAGTTGAGGGTCGTGTGACAGAAAGAAAAAGTATGCATTAATTATAAAACATTAGATTTTCTGCCTTGAACAAGAAGAATGACCACTGGATATAAAAAAAAGAATTTTAAAGAGTAGTAAAAAATATAATACTGATTTGAAATTGGCTACTTATCATTTTGAAACCCTGTCATATAAAACGTGCAGAGCTATAGCAAAATATACATATATTATGTTGAGGCTAGATTTACTATATTGGATTATTAATGGTAATCTCTAAATTCTTTGCTAAATGCATATTTCCTCTCTTTCTACAAAACTAAATTGAAAAAAAATTTGGTTTTGTATTTTTCACAACAATCACTCTCCTATCCACTCGAGTGATGTTCGGCATTTTATGCAGAGTTTGCAACACGTTTTGAGTGATTTTCGGCATTTTATGCCGACTTTGAAAAACGTCTTGAGTGATCTCACGCCGTAATTTGTCATTTTTGACTATAATCGTAATAGAATTCAAGCTATTGCGATTTTTTAATATTTTTTTTATTAATCCTAAAAATATAACATTTATGAACTTTATAGTACTAAAATCAGTTTATGTGTTTCCGTATTAAAACTCATAGATATGTTTTTTTAAATGAGGGCGAGAAATACCCACCTCGAACGCCAATCACTCAACTCATATTTCGGTTATTGACGCGAGCACTCGAGTAGTTATATAGCAGGAAACTCAAATTCAGTAAAGATTAATGCAAAGTACTGCAACTGTTCATTCAAGTAAAAAAATAAAGAGAAATAAACTGTCCTTGGGCGGGGAATGTTTTGGCTGAAGATCTTTTGAGAACGGTAAAGTTGTACGATATCATTGTCTGCGTCGCTGCCTCTAAAGTGAAAATAGCTACGACGTCGTTCATCTTCCGGTAGATGTGACGTAAGAAAAATAAGTTTAAAAAAATTAAGTGCTTTCTGGTATTTAAATTCTATGCAGTTAAAATATCAACTTGAGAGCAATATATTCAGGAGAAAATACAGAATAGTTGACGTCGGTGGAGAAAGCCTGAAAGAAAGAAAGAGAAAGAAAGAGAACTGCAATAAGCCATTTTTATTTGGTTTCCCGCGCTATTACAGAGCTTTAAGGACGTTTGCCTAAGGCTGCATTCACTATTTTGTCTCTTCCTTAAGTCATCGGTGGTCGATGTTCGAAAATTATTTAGTAATAATTTTTTTTTTTTAATTTTTTTTTGTCTTCATGATTCATCTTGACTTTATCCTGTAGGTACTCACATACTAGTTTTAAACTAAACATAACAACAGTAAAAAACTGCTCAATTACTAAATTAATAACACTAACCCCAGCTATTTACGGAGGTACAGGGGATCGATTCTCGACGAAGTTATTCCAATCGCGCAACGAGTGGTTCGACCTAACCGCTGTTCGAGTCGAATGACTTTTGACATATGTAAATTTGTACCTTCTACGAGACTCAAAAATAAGAACGTTGACCAATGTAAGTTTTTTTGATGTTGATTGCGAGCGGCCTGGATTGCAAAAATCAATACCCAGGAAGAACTTTAAATTAAAATGTAGATACAAAAGAACAAACTTACATATAAATAAAACGTTCCAATATCTATACCAGAATTAGTATTACCCACTATTTATCAATAATTGAACTATATTTTTTATATAAATAAAGATCTTGCAACCAAAACCGAGTAATAGAACTTAAAAAAAATAAAAATAGCAGTAAAATATATCATCGATACTTTTTGAAAAATAGTCGATTCCACTTTTACCATAAATTACTTTTTGGTGCAGTTGTTCATATTTCACAATGCTAACTCTATAACTGCCAAAGACTGTCATTTCCCAATGTATGACGGTAAACGAAATATAAACACCTAAATATTTTAATTCTATATCTCGATAAAAGTTACTAGCAAAAACAGTCGCAGATATTTGTTTGCTGTACTGGACGACAAGAAGTTTTCCATTAAACCTTATCTTCTGACCATATAAATACTAGCTGACGAGTACCCGGCGTTGCTATGGGTTATCCTTAGGAGAAAGACATTTACCATCTTGGACTTTTGTGTAGGTCTTTTTAAGATATATAATTCCGTCGTAAATTATTTTGATGTATCTCATAAGGCTTAGCCAGCTTTAGCAATGTAAGCGCCCAAAACTTTTTTTTACAAATGGTTGAAAAACATCGAATTTTTTCCACTTTACTCCAGGAAGAAGTTTCTAAATGATAGTGGAAACCCTATCAAAACCCGTTGCATAGTTTAGAAGAACTAAACGCACAAATAGATAGACGCGGATAGCGATTGTGTTTTATACTATTTAATTGATTGGTGCAGTGTGTACTATGGCGTGTCCGAGTGATTTAGACACATGAACTATCCGATCCATTTTGGGGCTTTGAATTTGACAGTCAATAGTTTCATCAAGTGCGTTTAGCTTAACTTTAAAAAATAATTTTACTTTACGTAATGTATTTTATTTTTTATTAATATTTTTTTGTTACTGTCCTTTTTTTACACAGATCGGTATCTAGCGACTTTATTAGATTATATTAGCTGTAAATATCAAAGTTTATCATGAATCAGACTATACTGCCAGTAACTACAGAATGTCTAACTACATATGTACAATGTTTAAAGCTCTTTTTCATTAGACAGCACAAGCAGGTTTTGATTAGAAGTTACACGCAAAAGGCCTACGTATAGTTGCCCATGTGAAAAACAATCAACGCTCAAATCCAAACCTGCAACATGTATTCAATATTGAGCACAATGTCTACAGAGTAGTATGCTTATGTCGGTGCATCAATCTTTGATTTACTAAAGTTATTTACCTTGCCTACTAGTTCGTTAGTAGGTGACGGAATTGTTCTCTCCTCGAATTAAGGTTTAGTCTTACAACTTTTGTTATTAATAATATCGGGATAAACATTGTCGACCATTTCATAAAGGTTATTTGCCAAAACGCAAAGGTTTTTATTGTCTATCATACTGTATCAGAAGTAATTTTTAGCGGGAATGTCGCGTTACGGTTCGGCCCACTTCCAAAAGTGTAGCTGCAATGCCAGATAATGTGACGGCTAGTGCAATTTTACCAGTAGATTTAATTTTGGCTAAAAGCACATTGATTAAAATGTTTTTTTCGTATCTCCTGGAGCACGAAGGGTAATTTTACTTCGTTCCTATTAATCGATTTTAATAACGCATCGTATGCCTACTTTGATCAATGTTCATGCGATGTTTACCTTGAGCTAAAACTTGTAAACCCTCTATCCATTTTCTAAATGGACAAAGGATTCCCGTGTAGTCACGGTACATTTAAATAATTATAAGTGATGTAACAAAGTTCCAATGTAAAAAGTATGTTTAGAATTGACACCACGGTCTTATTTAAGGGAAAATAATGATGGGTGGCCGTGATTAATGGAACTGACATTGCGGAATAATGTTATAATTAAAAGTCATGTAAAAATATTTATATAATTTTGAAAATATTACTTCATGTTGGAATTATATTGTTATCTTAAAGTACAAAGGATATTTTTTTCTGAATAGTAAAGTCTCTTCAACCGTAAGTTCTGACTGAATGAAATTCTCCCAAGTTTTTGTCAATAAATTGAAATTCTAGAGAAATAGAAGAAAATATACAACCAATTGCTATTTTTAATAATTTATTCTCTACCTTCCCGTCCTGTTACCTTGCTGTCACCAGGAGACAGGAAGTACCTCAGTACAATTTCTGTACTGCCTCTGATAACAGGTTGTTAGGTTGCAATTCCGATTTAAGTGCAATTACGCCGTGGAGAGTTTTTTACGTGCTAGCAGAAAGAGGGAACATTGAGGACACCAGGACCAAAGGTAGGACTTTCATTATTCTGGTGGTTTCAAAATTCTACATTTAAAATAGTTTGATTTACAAGAAGTAGTAATTGGAAAATTACAATGGATAAAATAGCTACTAGTTCGATAAAATTAAAATGGCAAGGATTATTTGGTCGTTTGCAGACCGCACACGACTTGATTAAATTCCGATACCACAAAGCTAAATAATGTCAGTTGAAGGCAAACATGGAAAAAGTGGATTATTCATATGATGAATTTGAAACAATTTAATATAAATGATCAGATTTGGATTTTCTTCCAGAATTCGAGTCAAAGAACGATATTTTAAAGGTTTCTCGCGAGTTTATATATAAGACAGGGAGATGCAACGTGCTGTTGATATTTTTTTGGTTCCGAAAATAAAAATTCCATCATTTAGGGGGCACATTTAAGATTGGCTGCCGTTTTTAAATTCATTTCAGAGTTTAGTGCATGAAAGCAGTATTCTAAGTAACACTGAGAAATTGCACAACGTTATCTCTTATTAAAACGATTTGACAATCTCAATTTGCCAAACATCTCCTAGATGAAAATCACTCACTTAGTGATAATAATAAACCAACTCCGTTACACGTACAAAATAAAGGCCGTAAACTGAATCTTTTAGAACAGTTAGAAATTAACAAAAACTCTAATAATCCGAAAGCTATTCTAATTAATGAACAAACAAATATAATTCGTTCACCCCTACTAGATATCTTCAAACCTAGTGCAAATATGAGTGCACTATGAAGTACTTAATTATGCTATTAAAATAACCCTATGAGTCATCGTTTGGGAATAACTAACATAAAGACATTCAGTCAAATTTAAACATTACAGTAATTGGGGTAATAACCATTAATAATTTCTAACATTTTACTCAGAAATCAATTAAGAAATTAGTAATTGAAATTAAAATACATATCTACAAATAATATAAATGTATCGTCTGTAAGTGGGCTACACACAGTTTGATAATGCCTTCAGAAGGCGAAACAGCTGTCACGCGTAATAATAATTACACAGCAGAACTTTTTTAAAAATAAACTGTTTTTATAAACCCAATAACAATATTATTGAATATATAAAAAAAAAAAAAATAATAATATTGCAGTTTTACATCAGATTTACACAAATAGTAGTAGAGTTACATTTGATGATGAAACATCTTGCTCATTCAAAAACTTTAGAATTATTTGGGATTCTGGGAAGGAAACTTTGGAATCCTGACCAGCTCAGAAATAAATCGCACGGTCATAGTAATATCAAGGTGCCATCAGCAGTTTCATTTTGCTGCTGAATTTAGAAAACTCAATGGGCATGGGGTGACTTAAGTGACATTTCAAAAATTAAATGTATCTGTTGACCATGAGAATTAACTTCGCGTTGGCAAGCGGATTTGCAATTCTCATTTTAGTTTTGACACTAACTTTCCAATAATCCATGCAAAAAATATTAAAATTGCGGAACATCTCATATTTTATTACCATACGGCTTATTTGAATTTTGTTTAGATCCACGATAATATTTTTTCCACAATATGACCTAACATTTAAATGAAAGACCTTATGCAAGTGTATAACACAAACTTCACATCACTTCGGCGACTATTCCGGTCAAAGGCTGGTTGAATTAGTTGTAAACCGCTAACGGTACAACTTCGTATCGTATTCGAGCACATTAACGTACAGCTGTTAGCTTCTGGAAGCCACGTGCATAGTAGTGTCAAACATAAATTCTGTTCAGAACCATTTCCCATTGTGCAGCAGTACAAAGAGTACGTGATTCCACATTTCGAATATGTTTGTTGATAACGACCAAACGGAACTCTATCAAATAAAAAGTTTCGGGCTATACGACTATAATTAACAGAATGAAATTCATTATTTGTGGAATGTTCGGTTGGTTTAATCCAGCATTGCAGGAATAATTTCAGGATGAGATAAAATTGTATTTTAAGTATAACTGTGGTTTGGTAAAAACCCTTCAAGCAAAAAAATATAAATTTTATGTGAAATATTTACATTGATTTAAATTCTTAAAACTTAATAAAAACCTTGAAGTTTATACGAAAGTGATTTTATACTTTTAAAATTGTTCATCTAAAATATTTATTTTTTTAATTTCCGACTTTATGTACGGGTTAAATCTTCCCCAATAGAAAAAAACTAAGCCCTTCCACACACTTTTCCACAAATGATCATCTAGTCAATCAACATTATACAAGTGCATTATATAAGCAAAATAAATACAAAACAATTCAAGAACAACACGTCGACTCACCAGAGATCAAATGGGAAAATAATTCACCGACTCCAGATATTTTCATATCAGAGGGTTTGGCTGGGTAGGACTCCTAACAGGGCCTATAAATCCTACTGTTATCCTACGTGTATTTAAAATGACTGATTTTTGCATTTTTATATATAAATTTTTTTGATAGATCTAATACGCCTAAATTTTTAATGAGAGAGCTAGGTATAATGCCAGTAGCCGAAATAACGAATGGTAATATTTTTATAGTCTGAGAATGCCAAATTCTTTTTATCTCATTTCCTAAATCTGTGTATTTTCTTATTTTATTTAAATATTACAGTTATAATTATAATTATGATAAATTTGAGGGTTCAGATATTTTTCAAAGTTTTTTTTTAAATATATATTTTTTATAGACTAGCTTTGTGATACATATTATTTTACTGGACTAATCCTTAGCAGTCCATCCGTTTTACGCGTCCAAACCATCTTAGCGTGATTTCCTTTGTTTTTAAAATTTGCTTTCATTGTAAGTAAAGTCACAGCGTGCCACTGGAGCCTTACTTCTCCCTTAACAATAATAATGTGTTGTCACGTTTTCATTTGCCTGAGGACAGGGAATTTTCTTTGAATGAAATTGTTTATTACAAAACGTCTGTATTCAAATGAGTCCGCATAGAATGCCGACCCACATTTTATTTAAAATAAGAATAATGCCAAAATGCGGAACCTTGTCGCAACAAAATGAAAATGTCTCGTTTTGTTTAACAAATAATAACATAGTCCAACGATAATAAGAGTAATTTGGTAGGCGAAATAAGGAGATCTCCTTTGTCTGATGATATAAATACATTGCTTACTTGTCCCTAAGTACATAAGGTATTAAATGGTAATTTGAAGGTTGCTGGGTATTTTTCCCGGCGGTGGAAATGGAAGTCATCCCAAAATCCAAGTAATTTTCTCTTTTCCTCCCTCTAAGCTTCTAATGTTTCACGTAATTACCTCGCCAGAGTAGGAAACGTACGTTGTGAAAAAACGGAAGTAATGATGTAGATAAAATATAAGGCTGGTGTTTTTGTAAGTAATGTTTTAATTTTTTCCCTCTGTCTACTTATACATTCGATAACTGTGTCTTATTATATCCTGATGAAACTTGGCGTAAAATAACAAAAGGTCGTCGTTATAGGCAAAGTCTTTGTTTCATTAAAAAAGTGATGTTATAATTTGTTTGTGTCGAGGACAAAAGTGAATATTATTTTTCACAACTACACTTATTAAGTACTGGCGCAGATCCATTAAAAATCACGGGAAAGAGGTTATCGTTTTTTTCATGAAAATGTGCCTATTGTATTTAAAGAGTTCATAACGACAGTAAAATCAGCTTCGAGGAAATAATTATATCTCTAAGGTTTTGAGCTTTCAAACTAAACTTAATATAAAACCTACAATGGAGTTACACGAGAGAGAATTTGGTACAATAAATCTGTGATTTGAATGACAGTGCTGCAGGACCACCGCGTATGTACCGCGATTATATATATCGCGATCATTTCAGCCGGCTGAAAATATCAACATTTTGATGTCTAATGACTTTTTTCAAAAATCTATTCGATTAATACAATTTTTTTTAAATTATTTTATAGCAAGCGACTTCATTTTCGAAATAAAAAAATATATCTGTTAAAACATTATACTCGTTATAGGTGGATACTAAATGAAGCTTGAAATCAAAGCAATTTTGAATTCCAATCTCATTGATCTGGTATTACTCAGGATACAACTTAAATTAGTTTTTTATTTAATTTTTATCGTTTTTTGTGATGACGCAAAAAATTGAAGCTGTGTGAAGTAGAGGAACAGAAAGAGGAAGGTCGACAGTTACCTAGCAATTGAGACCAAACATGAATAAAACGAACTTGATGCGATCTGAATGGTGGTTTCAGGTAAATAATTAAGTTACGAACCGCGGTTCTTGCTGTGAAAAAACGAGGTATTTAGCGATAATTTTAAATTCGTAGACGTAGTTCAGCCCTGTCTGTGAAAAGGTGTTTTGAATAATAACAAGAATAGTGTTTTTTGTATTTTGAAAAAAGAAATTCTGCTTTTACTTTTTTGTGTATTTATTGTTGTCAAGTAATTTGTAGAACTCTATTTTAAATGAAAGTAATTTGAATAAGAAATAAATTTAATTTTTGATAAGGTTGTAATATTAATATATTATTTAAAAAAAATAGTTTATTTATAAGCAAGTCCTGCCGTGTAATATTTTTACCAGGCGTCACAGCTGTTTTGCCTCCCGACGAAGCTGCTTACGGACAATTTATTTATATTACTTATGTATTATTGTGATATTTATAATGCCTTCGGAAGGGAAAACTATCAATTACACAGTAGTTCTAATTTATAAAAATATTTATTTTTAAAATCATTTCATTCATTATTAGTTTTTAAAAAAAAACTGTACATGTTAAGTGTTCCCGCAGTGCGTTTAATTCGAGTCTATTGGGGAAGCTGTTGCAGTAATCACCGCAGTAATCCCTGAAGGCCATAATACCAATTTACAACAAGACATATACCAAAGACAGTCATAATCCAGAATATGAATCCCTTTTCAATTCTAACTGTTAACCACGGCTCCCTAATTGTTATGTCAAATATTGATAACAGTCCACGATAAAATCACAATTCGCCTACAGTCTATATACTTGTGTGCGAATTTTTATTAGCGTCTATATATATATATATATATATGTATATATTGTGGTTTTTTACGTGTTCAAAATCTCAAAGATGGTTTTTAAGCTTTTCTGTGATAAAAAATTAAACTTTTTTAAAGAGTTTATATTAATTTATTGTTTTCACAACTGAAGTCAAGATTCAGTTGTATTAGGAAAGCTGAATATTAAGTAAGTTTTCTGAAATCATTTACAATACCGCGAAAATAGATGTAAAATACTTACATCAATGGCCGCGAACCTATGTATTTAAGAAGTAGACCAAGACTTGTGGAGACCACGATTTTGTCGCAGTAATCTCGTTGAAGCATTATAATTATTATCGTTCGACAAAAGTAAACGCCCTAAAACTTCCTTTTACTTATTCCTTATACTCCAAGGATAAATACTGAGCAGGTAATTACGTGTAAATACGACGTTAAAGCTGCAATTTCCGAGTGCCACGTAGCTCAGCTAAAATTCTTTCACGGACGGGAAAAAGGTCTTAAGTCAGAAAATTGACAAAATTTCTTAAGTATACAGCCTTGATTCCGATTTTTTGACAAATCGTTCGGTAAATTCATCTTAAGTCTAGATGATAAATATCCAGATATAAAAATACTTGAATACTTTTTCAAGTTTTTGTTGTTTTAAAAAGTCACTAGCCCTAAGAACATAAGACAAAATGCCGTCAAAGATGATAAGTCAACTTAGGACATCACGACTAAAACATTACATCGTTACCAATAAACGTGTCTTAATTTTCATACAACTGAAAACCAGCCGTTTACGAGACATAAATGGTTATTTATCGGTTGTGCAAAATTTGAATCTTTATTGGTAAGACATTTTTTTAGGATGTACAAAATTAAGTAGCGGGTACATTATTTTAGAGAATATCAATATGTATTTTGAATTTCAAGTCAAAACGTCATATTCCTTTAAAAAGTGTGTCTCTTATGATTCTAAAGGAACAAAATAATTATCTTAAAATGCAGAACAATAAAAAATATAAAATCTTAAGATTTAAAGAAAAAAATTGATGCACTTAATAAAATGTTGGTTTCCTGATAATTTTATTGTCTTACATATACAAGCAAAGCTTATTTGGTTCTCCTGCAGAATTAATATTGTTAATATTATACCCTAGGTATCATATTAATAATACCTCCAACTTCTAAAATTTTACATACTGATGGCAGTATGCTACACTAGCGCCTCCTAACAGCCGGAGCTGTGTGCTTTGGTTTTATTTAATATATTTGGATTTTATGTGAAAAGTTTTTTTCTCTTTTACGTTAGTAAATAAAAAACAGGCAATCTACGAACTACCTTACTGCTTTTTTGCTTATACATAAAAAAATTTAAAGCAGCTATTAACTTTGTCTTCGGTGGTTTAAAAAGTTAATAAAATAATTATATAATTGCGAGCAATTATCTTTATTTTCCTATTTGTAGATTTTATATAATCAAAAACATTTAATTGGCTAGAATTTAACGAACTCTATATTTCACCAACATATAACCTGTCAACGATTTTAAGCATCCTGACAAACAACTTGGAATATTTTTGTTGTTTTTAATTGTTACATCCGTTAACCGCACATTCACAACCTACTTTGTGGGACATTTTCACTATTCACGTATTTTTCTTTATAAATTTTGATCAAAATGCAAACTAGAAAGTGCGAAACACCGCTATGAAGAACTAAATTAATTCAATGTAACGCCGTTGAAAGGAATGTTAACGTTAAAATGCTAAACTAACGCCTCAGCAGCCAGCGTTGTTGATTCAGCAAAAATTTAATATTTTAGGGTATTTTTGATATAATTGACTTAATACGCTTTTCCTACCATGAAGATTTACTTTCTGCACCGGAAACGTACCTCGTGTCAACAACTATCCCATCTCGTGTTTCCTCTCCCATACACTATCTAGTGAGAACTTTATGGAGTAGGTTAGGAGTCTAGTTGACTTACCTGAATAGGGCGACCTAACAAATTTGTAAATTATGTTTTGGAATTCGTTGGAAGTGAAAACTATTAAAATTCCGGGACATATTTCGTTTAAAATAATTCATAAAATTAAAATACGCGGTGAAGTTAAATTTATTTTACGAGCTTCTAAATTCTGCATGGTTTCATGCTTCAAGGGTTGCGCGAATTAAAAAATGGAATAGTGGAAAGGATTTGGTATCCTTCAAAAAAAAATATTTCTTAACCCGTTAGTGGGCGATTGCTCAAAAGCGTCAGTTTTTCCCCGAGGTTTCGCGGGTTCAATCTTAACTAACTAACCATCACGCCGTTTCTTGGTAGGGGTATGCAGAGAAGACGGACTGACAAACAACTCGGTCTTGGCACACACTCCTACCTTCATTCACATTCTCTTCTATTATTCTTACTTTTGAAATGGCCAGACTTAAATATCTGATTTACTTCTCCATTCTTTTACAGGCGAAATTCTCTGTCGTAGCATTATCAACATTTTCTGTCTAATAATCCACGTAGGAAGGGTTAAATATTGTTAGATTATTTGCAACCCAATAATGTTGTTTCACTTTTTTATTATTTTACAGATTTTTTTATTATTGTGCGACAGATTATTTTATTATTCTACTACAGATTATTTTTTTATTATTGTAAGACAGATTATTTTTTTATTATTATACGACAGATTATTTATCCAAGCAGAAGATTTCTCATTTCAACATTCTCAACATTTGGGACAACACAGCAAAATCTGATTATTTCTAGAGTAATCTTTTTTGTATAATGTTTTTTTTTAAATCAACGCGTACAATCAAAGTGTTGTACTATTATACAATATGTCTTTTAGTTAGTATTATTTTTTGGATTGACTGAGAATTGAACCTTCCTACCCAAGAACTGGAATCAACAACTCTACCAACCTCGCCAAATGCTGATCGGATAGGACTGACATTTATTTCGTATATTAACTGTTTTAATGTTATCCATTTCAGAGAAATGCGTATTTGAACACGTGCGCGTACAGGAGTGCCACTAAAAGTTGACAAAATGCATTATCATTGACAACGAGTCTATCTACAGAAGTTCAACTCGATCAGATGTCGGGAAATAGGTTGATTTCCGTTTCCAAGATTCACATGCATTGATTCCCGAAAACAAGAGTGAATTTCAAATAGATGTCCTTAAAATGAGAGACAAACATTTTCGTCATATAAAAAACCTGACAATGATTTGAAAATTTCCTACTAATGCCAAATTAATCGAAAAATGTTGCTTGTGTCGAGATGGAAGACTTTAACCAGCCAAGGAATTGAACTCACGAACTCGCGGAACCAGACGCCATCTACGGTAACTGTAGACGCGTATTGCACCTGAAATAATATTGCACACCTTCGCCTGAGTTACGACCTAATTTGATTGAAATCGTTATATTTACTGAACTAAAATTTATCAACAGACATGCTATAATTTACCAATATGGAATCTGGTCTAATTCTTGTATATCACCTTTACTACCCCAATTAGGGATGCCATAGTCTCACTGGCTCCAAACGGTTGTGAGCAGTTGGGACTCTTGTTTGGTTTAATTGTATTGTAAATTGTATTTAGTCACAAAATGGAAATACCTAGTAAGACAGTCAATGTTCAAATATTTTGAAAATTTTATTACTTAATAAAATAACCATAAAAATTATACATTTATAATAAAACTAGCGCAGACCCGTGAAAAAAACGGGAGAATATAATTGTTGGATTTGTAAATCTGAAAATTTGTTGCTTCAGCCTTTTTCAAGGGATCGGATGATAAAAAGTTAAAAAAAAACACAAAAACTATGCTTATCATAAACGGTGACCGGATAAATCATCACAATTATAATTCATCACATCTTTAAAAAGTTATATAAAGTCATGGAAAGTGATGAAACAAAAACTTTATTAACTAGGTTAAGTAGGTTAGGTTAGGTTAGGTTAGGTTAGGTTAAAAAATTTATTTCTTTCATCATTTCTAATGACTGTAGGTATATCACTTTTTAAAAGTGTGTTGAATTGTCACTGTGTTGAGTTATCATGGAACCACCATAATCACCCACTATCGTTAGAACGGTGACATGAATTACGTAGGTAAGTTTTTGAATTTTACGTAAGTACTAACATCATCACATCATAAACGAAGTTGTAATATTGATTTGAGGTGTCTTTGCCATGGAATGAACTCCAATTAGCGGAGATAAACAGTTTCAGTACATTCACTGACATTCCTGGATGAAGCTATGGCGGCAGGTATGTAGCATACACGAGGTAACGATACAGAAGTGTGGAGTGGGAGAGCTGATGACTTCTCGAAGTCCTCGGATAATTGAAGGTAAACATTAAATACGTCTACCGCAATTACGTAATTTCAAAGATAAACTTGTCGGCACATTCCCTTGAGTGGAAAAATCATATTGATTAAATTAGACCGCTAGTTTACACTAAGGAAATCAAATTAAATTATAAACGTAGTTTAAAACTAGTTTTTTACTACTATATTTTTGACGACAAGCAAAATGATTAAAATTATAAAAATAAAAGTTTTGCTGACAATATTATTTTACAAAATGACTCTCCATTTTACCCTAATTTTTAAATCTAATTTGAAGTACCTGATTGATAAAAATTCTTTATTTTCGGCTTACGTAATTTATATATAACAGAAGTGTAGATTAAAATACTTTGATTATTTACAGCGCATTTGAAATTTCAAAATTTCAGCACAACACATTAGTCTACGGACAATGGCTAAAGCCATTGAAGCAATGTTTAATTCTGAATGGTGGTCTTTCACCTGTTTCACTCACTGAGAGAATCCACCACTAAAATCGGGTTATTTCAAAGAATTTGAACAATTCATCAAATTTCAAAGTTAAAAATCAAGGTCTGTTATTATTTCAACATGGGCCGGTTGTTTTACAGTTGTTGTGATTGGACGATAATATAACTGAATTAGGAATTTTACAGAGCTTGAACATTAACTTTAAAATTTGATGAATTGTTCAAATTCCGTGAATCAATCCGTCCTTAATAATTATAGTCCTGCTTCCCTAGATAACTAATCGCTCGTCGAGGCGACGACGCGCTACTCGGCGAAATTCAAAATAACCTTCTTCCCCCCGCTCCCCGACCTTGACTCTTTCATTACCTTCCTAATTTGAGTAAACAGTGCAGCACGTGACGCTATTGCGGCCACACGTAGACTAGGACGTGCCCTATGACCATCTTGTCCTTCCTCCACCTCGTTTAGTTATAACAACAATTTTTATTTTTAAGGTAAGTACATTCATGTATTCTTATATTTATTGTTAATATTGGCGAATCTTCTACAATAGAAGCTCCGGTTCCATCTACGTCAAACGTGCGTAAAATTTGCTACCTGTGTCCATCCAAGGCCCGGAGGATGACCAAACACCGTTGCACTAGATGTAGAGGGGCTATTTGTGGTCCACATAATGTTGCCATGTGTGGTCACTGTGTAGACTGATATTTTGAAATAAATTTGTACTTAATTTGTTCTTTATAAACCTTACTTTTGTGCCATGTAACGAGTTCCTATCTTAATTAAATATTTTTGATTTATTCATAGTGTTTTATTGCGTAGTCCACTCGACGAAAGTGTAGTTACAATGAAACAATGAAAAGAGTTTAGTTATCTAAGGTTAAAAATTTTTAACATATTTTTTTATATATACAATTTTTTTCTCAAAATTATATCACATTTTTATGGTGTAAATAAAACAAATACTAATCTTGTAAAAAAACATGTTATTTTGTTATATACAAGTATGTTGGAATTATAGAACCTTTTGTCGTTCCACTCAAAACGGTTGGTCATAATCATAACTCCAAAATTGATAATTTGATTATCAGAATGTTAGTGTACAGTGCATGTTCGGATAAATGGATCATTACACAGCCACAAGCATACTAAACCTGGTTTACTGAAGTAGGCCAATTCATTAACAGAGCAATCTATCACCTCGTCACTTCAAGCGAGCCTATGTACACAACACTACACAGTTTCACACTGTTCTGAATAGACACTATGTTTATACAGACAAAGGATAATGTTCAGACTTTACACGTGTATTACGTATACTCGTATATATTTGTCTGACATAGACAGCATCCGTTTAATCAATTTAATTGCTCCTTCGACAATACGAATCTGCTCAATGACTAATGTGAGCAACTAACTTAACCTCGCGCTTAATGTTTCGTAAACTCCTGCAAGTCTGTGCCAACGTTTCCATAAGGACTTAAGGCTAAGGACACACGTCTTCTAGGTTAGTTTGGGTAAGCCCGAGTGATCTGAAAATGTCACGTAGAATTATCGAGTCAGAGTAGATTGTGTGTCGTACTTCCTGTATAATCAGGCGTTCAAATGATTCGGAGAGGATTATAGATGACTTTTAAAAGTGACTGTGATTATAAGGCCTGGAATGGAACACTTTGGTTTTCTTTTTTGTAAATTACTTATCGTTCTTTTGTACGTTATTTGTGTATAGGCTAACTCAATACGCTCTTAGTCTAATAAAATAGTTTTGTTTTATCTCAACCGTTTAAAATTTGTTGGTGTGTGCCATTTTTTTATATTGCCCAAAGTTCCAAATACGATCAGCTAATCGGAATAATCAGTAAAATGGTACTTACCTGCCTGGAGGAAGTTTAAAAAAAGAATTGTCGTTGAGATAGCAATTATTTTTTAAACAAATTATATAACTGCTTAATAAGAATTTGATATTATTTAATCCTTATTTACCGTCTTACCAATTAGATTCTTTCGCGCCCGTAGAAGGTTGGTGTTGTAAAGTCGGCGTTGAGCCTGGTTTAAGACCGCTTTACCCAAACAAACTCCATGATAATATGTCAAGTTTTTCACTGGTAAGGTTTTAAATAAGATTGTTAGTATTTCAGTAACTACATAAAAATCATAAAACAAACACCGTTCTGGCGCAATTGGTTACACAATAACACCCATTGGTAACAAAGGCGAAACAAATAAGTAAATAAATAATAATAATAGTAAAAACCCTCGTAAGAGAAATTTACCAAGCTTTTTTTAAGTAGGGCTTACAGTATATACAACCGGATTCAAGGCGATCGAAAGCACTACATAATTAGGAATTGAGGAAAGCGCAGGTGAATTATGCATGAAATTGTTGAAAATATCGTCGCGTACACTTTCACGCCGCGTATGGTTACCCTACATGACTACCATCATTTTTCGATTGCATGTTTGTGATTGTAACTCTGGTTTGATGAACTCAAATTTCTTTTGAATTCCGCAATTGGATCTGATGTGTCAATAATTCAGGCTCTCCGGTGATCTTTCACGGGTCTGCGCTAAATCTCAAAGTTAGCATCAATCTAACAATTCATAATTAATGACCATCGCTTAAAGTTTACATTAAGGAGTTGGCACCTACTTACCTACCAACCAAGGATGCAAAGTTTACCATGAATGGGTGCTAAGGGCAATAAGATAAGCGTCTTTCGGGTAAGAACAGATGCTGAAGATTGAAATTCAGAACACTGGAAGACATTAAAGGTGCTCCAAACTTTCGAAATTGAGTAATAACTTTACTGTAACTGTGAGTATAAATACGACCAGGTAAAGAAGACCACTTTGATCT
Organism: Hesperophylax consimilis; assembly: GCF_061612785.1. NCBI lineage: Eukaryota > Metazoa > Arthropoda > Insecta > Trichoptera > Limnephilidae > Hesperophylax > Hesperophylax consimilis. The sequence continues at coordinate 8,477,100 of NC_142846.1, forward strand.
AGTTGCAGTGGTTCAGTATCATATTTTTCTTCTTCTTTTGCCTATTAATTATTTATTTATTTATTTCTAAGAAACAAACAGCTTTTACAAAATATTCAATGATAGAAATAAATATACAAGTTAACTGAAGTCAAGCCACAGAAGTTTCTTATACTAAAGTTCATTGGAAATAAAGTTTTAATATCTTAAAATTCATTTTGTGTTAAAGGAAGGAGTGAGGAAGAGGAAAATCAGAAGAGGATAGGAGATGCTCCCGATACATTCCACACTCTCATATTAATAATCGATCGTACGCATTACTTCATTTCGATATTTCTTTAGGTTATTACCAAAAATGTCACTGCTGTAAAATTTTGTATTATAATGTGCACATATACGAGGGGATTTTTTTCGAATATTTGTTCTACACGAGGGTAATTAAAATAAATCAGATTGTCGGGTTGATCTAGACGGAATATGAAGATTTATTAAATTGGTAAGTTCTGGTGAGTCTAGACTATTATTTATGATTTTAAACAATAAGATTTGATCAAAAATTAGACATCGTGTTTGGAGGGAGCTAAAATTATGAAATTTATTGGATTCGGTATAATTTGAGAAATGTAAGTTTAGTTTATAATTTATGTGTTTAAAAATCACGTAATATTCTTTAAGTACATCAAGGATTGTTTCATGCCCATATATATTTAAATAAGCAATAAAATGGGTAGCGCTTGCTATGATTCGCAATAGATGGTATGGCAGTGAAAATCAAAATCTTTATTATTGTATGAATTTCAAAAATCCACCTTTTCATCTTGAATTTGGTTTCCGCCGGGTCTAGTCGGAAAAACTTCATAATTTCGGGTTTGTTCATCTTTCTATATACATTAAGGCAATTGCTTATCTTTATCACAATCTTTGAGGTAAAAAATACGCCGCAAACATAAATTACTTTTATTCCTTCTAAGAATAAAAAGCCCGCTTAGTTCGGGACTATTTACACGCCCTTACTTAAATATGCAGGTACGAAAACTTCCACTCTTATCGATTCAATAATACATTAGGCTTTTATGCGGAAAGCCTCTTTAGTCTGAACAAAAAACAGGGGTTACACAAACATATAATGGGCTAACATTCTTAATATAAGTATTATAACACAAAAATAAGTATTAATTATTTAAACACAAAAATTAATAGTAAAAATAATCCTGAAAGTACCCACCCATAAGGACTCCATCAAAAAATTTTACGTGTTCAGCATTATAAAACCGTACTAAAAAAATGCACTACTCAATTTTAAAGAAAAATATAAATACCTTGCTGAACAACACACCTACACTACAAGGACGAAATCCTCAAATCTACTAAATATTCCAAAATTAAATACATCTTTCGGCCAAAAAAACCACTATTTCCATGCTATAAAATTATATAATGCACTTCCTATTGAAATTAAAAACACCATGGATATAGAAAAGTTTAAAAAAGACATCAAATTATGGCTAACTAAACATGAAGATGAGAAAATCATTAAATTTATGAAGTAACCCCAACTCAACCTACAGACAACAAACATAAATACTTTTTGCTTAATTTATTTTATATTTTGTGGGAACCAACAAATTAGGAGATGAGGAAATCATGATCAACACAAATAAAACAACCTACAGTCCGCCTCAGAACAGGAATACCTAGTGAGGAGGACTGAGAATAAACTACATCACTTTATATCTTTATTTTACTTAATATTGTATCTTTTTTACTTTACTTTATACTGCCGCTATATAAAAAACTTAATGGATAAAAATCGGGGAAAACGTTCACGTTCGAGGGAAGTCTAGTTCAAAGTAGGACGACAGAAAGTGATTGACCAATAAAATAGCGCCGAGTATCACTACTTCCCGGAGTTAATGTTACAAAAAGGCGGAGAAGAGCAAGAGGAAGGTTAATAAGTTTTTTTTTTATATTTGGACTGATTTTAACAAAACTCGAGGTATTTTAAGCAACGTTGGTCTGCTGAGATTTCTTACGATATAACTGTAGTGTTATTTATAACATTTAAAAAGCCACAGAAAATGATACAACTCTTATTTGGTTGCATGGTTTGTACATATAGATAGGATGGATAGAGAAAGAAATCACATGGAAAAAAAATCAATATGAGGAGAAAATACAACAAGAAAGTGAATGGAATAAGAAGTCAGCTAAGCCCCAGAATGACATGGAACGACAAAGGGACCAACTATGTGGGTATTTTAGTAGGGATATGTCGAGAGACGAAATGATAGGAGGTCTAGAAAAAAATATCTTTCCTCAGAGCTTATTTCATTTTTGGGGATGCCATGTGTAGGATTTTTTAAGGAAAGGAAGGAGAGGCAATTCTGGGAAGGAAAAGGGTGTGTAGAAACCCGGAGGCACCGAGTGACGGGCGTACGAATCCTTTCGTACCACTGTGGTGCAATTGGTGGGCAAACGCATCCTCTGCTAAGATATGGGCAAACGTCTACCCATAAAACGGTGGTAATTAAGTTTGTTTTTCCAAGTATGTAACCCTATTTTACTGGCTTATTTTGACTTCTAATAATATCTCGAAAAGTGGTACTATATCACCCCGTACCCTTCCTAAGCATCGTTGGTAGACATATTATAGTTACAGATTAATTCAACTGCAAACATATTATATATAATAGATTAAATATCAGATTCCCTAAAAAAATACACTGTGTAGGTTTCATATTTTGTTTCCTGTTAAATCCAAAATCCTCTAAAAAATTCACCCTCAGCTTTCAGGAGGGATAAATTCCGAAAAATAAACAAAGTATGGATCCTATTACTGGAAAAAAAATATACGATTTCCTGTATTTCTTCTGGTAAACCATTACAAATGATATATTTTCACAGTAAATCTGTTTTTTAAATGCACACAAGAGACTTTCATCTATTTGAGTCGTGAAAAGGATTCGTAAAATATCAAAACCTTGCATAATATAGCAACCCTTTCTGGTTTACTTTTTTGGAGCTGCAAAAACTTCGGGGGAAAGGTTTCAGGCTTTTGTAAATACAAAGAGACCACTGCAGTAAATATTGATACAACATTTTAAAAGGTTTCATACAATATCTTTTATTCAAACACTCATTAATAATATGCTTAAATTTGGACGAAATAAAACGAAACCTTCAGACCAAATGCAAAGTTTTTTTATAATTTAAAATGCAGGAGAATGATTCTTTTTCGTAACATGCTTTTATGGATTCTTATGGTAACTGCACAATAACATAGTCGATGTGGTATGAACATAATCATAATCTTAATCCTTACTGATATTATATTTCCAAATGTGTTGTTTGTTCGTTCGTCCTTTTTTCACGTCGCATTGGACCGAAATAAGATTATGGATAGTATAGGGTTTTCCAATAAGAGGTGTTATTTTGATATTCAATGTAAAATGTCATTTTTTAATATAAATGATCGAATGTTTATTTCATTATAAAGAAGAAGGTATGCCGTTAATAGTGAAAAATAACATCAGTCAAATGACCACCACTACCACGCCTACAGGACCATATCCTTTTCATGAAATTTTCCGAAAGATGTCGGTGGCCAATTGTGATCATCTCTTCGAGATATAACACGGTCCGGAAACTTTTCCCGTAAAATAAAAATGGTTTTGTTGCTTGTGTGGCACGTAGAGCCGTCTTGTTGAAAGTAAACGTTTTCCAGATCAATACCATCCAATTCCGGCAATAAAAAAATCATTTTATGGCCAGAATTAAATACACATAACACCTCTTATTGGAAGACCCTATAGTTAATAGTATTGTTTTTGCGTATGACTAGTTGGAGGACTGAGAACTGAAATGGGTTCACTTATTTCTCCCTAATATACGAGCGGAGCGGCGGGTAAAAGCTTGTCTAGATATATAAAGAATAATAGAATAAGAATACGAGTATGTGGGTTTGATTTTCTTAATGCAAATCTACTGTTCTATTCCGAGATTCGTGAAATTGTGCACACATAACCTTCAAAACAAGCGGAAAGTCAATGACTACAAAAATTAAAAAAAAAAACACCTCCATTCTCTTTTCTCACCCCTCTAAGCAGAATAAAGCTCGGGCTATGCTGGGTGCTTTGGCATATCTGTTATAATGTTAATATTATATTTACCCAGTTAACGAACACTTTGAATGCATTTAAAATGGTTTATTTTCACTATGTTTTACGTTACAATCACAATATACTTAAATTTAAAATGTGAATTTAGTGAAAATATATATTGAAAATCGAATATATATTTATGAAGACAGATAATATAGATATGATAAAAAGTGAGATTAAACGAGAGGAAGTTCTGGAAAGCAAAAAGTTGTGAAGGATGGGTAGGAATCAGTGTATCCAGGAGTGACGTACGAATGATCTATTTTTCACCCGCTGAACCCGGGCACCCCTGCTAAATCACCAAACATAGCCAACCACTTGGGATGACCTATGGCAGAGGTGTAAGTTGGTTATCCATTAAATAGTTCCCGGGCGGCGGTACCCAAAAAACATCCCAAATTTTAAAAAAATGGCTCGGGGTAGCTTGGCAGGCTCCGCCTGATATTCGTTAAGTCTCACCGGCTCGTCGTGTGAATAAGAACCCAAAGACAAAATCCGTTCAGCATTAATTCGGACCTCAAGTCTTAAGTACTGTCTCTTCTAGCGGCCGTGATGTTCTTCTGGATGATATAAATTAAAAATATTTACCCATTTATTCTCACAAACGATGTAAGATCACAAGTTCGAGTTGTTCACTTGGTTGTACGATGATGACATAGATCAAAATAGCTAGAATCAGCGTAGTACGGCTCAAGAGTATTTGTCCATACTCTCCTAGAGCATCTGTCCCCCTAATATCTCGGTCGATGTCGTATTCTCTAATCAGATTAATATAGATTCCCGATAGAACGTGGTTAGGTAACAAATAATTTCCTACCTGTCAAACGTGATTGTAAGATCTGCAATAGCCAGATCCGCCCTCTGGTCCAGCAGTTCCCTCACCATTCCGTCCCACTCCCTGGTCTCCCGATTGAAGGATCCATATCTTCCATCGGGCACCAGGCGGAAGGTATAGTTGAACATCAGGATCCTGGAGATCTCGTGGATCAGGTCGATGCCGTATCCTTCAAACTGAGCGTTTCCTGTCAACTTCTCGCTGGCTTCTTTTCGCATGCAGTAGGGTGAGCTCTAAAGTGAAAAATACATTTTTTTGTTTAATTTAAAAATATAAAGACCTGCCATCATAAGCAAAAGGGCAGCTGGAAATATTCATTGGTTCCATTCTGATGTACGAGACCTTACATGTTCATCAACCTATTATATCAGAATGCGAACATTGAAAATTCCCAGATGCCTTTTTGCTTATGATCGGAGAATAGGCTTTATGGCTTCGATCCTTATGAGAAACAGGTATATCCACCATTTTTTATGGCGGAAAAATTATAATAGTAGAGATTATTATTTATTTATTTTGATTTTGAACGAATAGAAGATGAATAAAATTTTTTCTACGATTTCAAATTGCCATTTTCCATTTGCAGTCAAAACTTTATAATGTGTTTATTTACGTTCGTGCGGACTAGTACCGGCCAATAAATAAACCTCAGTGTTTAAATAGTCTAATTACTCTGCTAATTTAATATCCTTACGAGTGTCAACAACAATCGCCACCATTTGCAAACTGTCATCGCTCGATGGCACTGACTTGATCACGTGACACTTAATAGGCCTGTGATGTGGTCGGCCCCGGGCCAACGTTTGTAGCGATGTCGGGTTCCCGTGACAGCTGTCTTAGCCATTATATACCTCAAGTCTTAACTATGTCATTGCCAAATTCAAAGCGTTTACGAATTCAATAATGAAAATTCAAAATTGATAATTTTTATAACACAACGACGCATAACAGAAAAAATATTCTTAAATATTTCACACATTTTTGCTGACTATCCCGCTATCAATAATAATTATACAGTATGTTCTATGTATTGAAAAGACATAGCCAACATTATAAATTTTACAAGTAGTACAGAAAAGAGTTTAGAGAGTTCATTCATATACTTTTTACTTTTGCTTTCGTGAATGAATGAATTTCAGATCGAGCTGAAACTCGTCAAGTAAGCTCGATGTCAATGACAATGCATAATATCAACGTATACGTGTATCGCGGGGATACACGCATCTCTCTATAATCGAATGACATTACAACAGTTAATATACGAAATAAATATCGGTTCTACCCAATCGGGATTTTGCTTAATTATTAGCACGGTTGATTCCAGTCACTGTGAAGAAAAGTTCAATCCTCGGTTAAACCAACAAAGGTTTTAAAGACATATTTAAAGTTCACAGCATTTAAGAGCCAGTCCCTATGGAGGAAAGTTCAATATTCAGTCAAACAGTTTTTTTGTTGTCATAAAAACTTATTATTTTTTTTACTAAAAACCATGTAATTTTTCAAAACACTAAACTTACCATAATCGATAATATTCATTTGAACATCTCATTAAAAAACGTACATTTTATTGAATTCATGAATACTTTTTTTATGTGAGTATTGATAAAAATATAACATAATTATATTAATAAAATTATTGTGACCCTCCATGGCGTTCTTTTTCTGAATCATGTGGGTATGATTACCGTTGAATTAAAAAAAAAATATGCTGAAATGTTTTTTTTTTATTTATTTCATATTGGATATGTGGGTGCTTCCAGTCTAGCTGTTTTGATGTGAAATTAATTAATGTCAAGATAAACGCATGATATAGATTTTTCATAGATATATATTTATATTTTTTAAATAGTGTATCTCACCAGAATAGTAGTCACGACGAGAGTCTTGTTTTGAAGAATCTCAACAATTTCCCTCTGCGAGTCTCCGTAAGTCCTGGTGTAGTTGACACCCTCAGTAGAGTTCCAGGTGCCGACTTTCCTGAGACCATCTTTGCTCAGCTCAACTATGTCCAGAGAAAAGTCACTCCTGAACCCCTGGTGGTCGAACTTAATAACTCCTGTAAGGCCTTTCATCTCGACCTGAAAAAAAAATAAAATTACGGTACAATATTATTTAAGTTAGGTGAGGTCTTCTATTAGTTGTTTGAAATTAGATGGGTAAATACTCGCGAAGTTAATTTTAAAATGAAGATTCTAGTGTCTCCCTTTATCGACGTGAAATTAAAACAACGGAGTGGGCCATGAACAGTTCTTAGTAAGAAACCGCAAGCACAAAACTATCGCCATCCTTGTTTCTTAACCCTAGAACCGTACCCTGGGGTACAAATTTTAAAAAAATTTGAAAATTTGCGATAACTTTTTCGTTTCACAACGGATCTTTTCTTGCCGCCGCGTATTTGCAAGTGGGGGGGAGTCGCTTCGAAGCATCAGTCGAGCGGGAGTCCTGCTAGTGTTTGGTCGTGGCAAAACGTGCGTGGGGCGCTCCAGTACCCCAGGGTACGGTTAAGGTAATTATTTTCATTACTATGATTTTAATGTTTTTGCGAAATAAAGCATGTTATTGTGCTATTTGATACGTGTTTCTTTATTTGAATGTTATTTTTATTTGCATAATAACCTTACACATAACTTTGTTTTGGAAAAAATGTGTAATTATTTATTATATTTAGGTATTTTGCATTTAGTTGCGTGTAACTTGAATAATTCTTTTTTTTAGATGGCTTTACGTCAAAATCTATCGCGAGATGAAATTCATCGCCTTCTTCTGTATGCTGAT